>NC_139722.1:5865884-6077691 GCF_964211835.1 Anser anser
TTCTCACACCTAAAACTGAGAAATAGTCCAGCTCTTTAAGTGGAAACGAAGAACTGAGAGACTTTACGTATTCGTCAGCATTCAGACATAGAAATGGGAAAGGATAAGAGAACAATGCAAAGTAGCCAGTTACCTAAAGGCCTGCCTCCGCTTCCCTTACGTGAAGCAGCACCTTATTCCATGAAGGCTCCCATTGAAATCAGTGGGACTGCAGGCAGAATAAGGCTTTTCTTTCTTACTTAGCAAGAAAGAAAAAAAGAAAAAAAGAGAAAAAAAAAAAAAGGGGGTGAGATCTGCCTTTTCATGTAATGGGCTTTTATCTGCTCAAAATCACGCTAACCTCAGGGTGCCAAGCACAGTGTGTTTGAAAGCTTTCCAAGGATGGGAAGAGCTGCTGCATCTTCTCCACTACAAAGGGAGGCTTGGTAGGAATGAGAGCTGCTGTGGTCTTACAAGAAAGGTTTTGCCTCTGCTTTGCCCCCTCTAAGGACCTCTTACTTGTTCCTCCTGGATACTTCCAGGTTATAGCTTTTTATTATTATTATTATTATTATTATATTGCTTAAATTAGGAAAATGTTTGACTGACTGACTTCACTATGAGCTTGGCATGAAAAGACAGAAGGATTTCTCTCTTGCTTTTCAATACATATGCATTTAATACATTAAATATTTATAAAAGAAGCTTAAATAACAGGTTTCGGTATTATATCACATAACCTCCTGTTGTCAGAATACTCCTAATATTCTGAGCTCAGAGAATCTTATTCACATTTGAAAGTCTAGTGTTAATTATTAAGATTTTAATTACTTGTGCTGCTTTTGGGGCCTGACCAGCATTCGAGACACATATTTTGAAACTTACCATAACTGAGTTATGAAGTGCATTAGACCAGAAATGTCCAGAATTTGCACACGACTATTTTTCTTTTCTATCACTTCAAAACAGGCTATTTTAAAAAATCTGTAAAGAATTTTGACTTCTGAACTGACAGCATAAGCCAGATTTCAGCCTGGAAGGAATTTTTATGGTTGAATTATAGACTTCTAAAAGACACAATTTAAAACCGAACTGCTGACAGTCATTCTGATCATATTTTATAAGCTACCATTAACTAGGATGAGACCTTAAAGGAGGAATACGTCCCGTATCTCGCTGCTGACTCTAGGGTTTCTTATCCTTCCCTCTAAAACATCTCGTGCAGCCTACTGTCAGGGAGAACAGCGGTCAGACGAGACTGACTACAGATCCAATCCAGCCTAGCGAGCCCGGTGCTGCTACGGAGGCTTTGCAGAATTTAGCTGCCAACTGCTCCGTCTGCACTGCGCACGCGCAGGAGAAAACCTCAACAATTTTCAGAAAGCTATAACTCAGCCAAGTTTGGGTGGATCCTTTTGGTCAAGGGCAACAAAAGGAACTTATCTGATTTTTTCTGTCCCTGCTCCTCTCTTCTTTGGTAAAACTTCCCGTTGCTGCTCTGGAATAGACACTGGGATGACTCTAAGAATGTTTAAACTTTGGTGAAACAATGTGCTTTGTCTTAACACTGCTCTAGAAAGCAACCGAAGTATTCCTGCTGGAAGGTTCCAAAAAAATTCAGCTCGAGGCAGACTCAGGATTGAAAATCTCATCCTGAACAGTTAAAATTTGGCAACGTTACGTGAGTGAAAACAAGGTCTTACACTGGAAAGTGGTAGGCAGGCTTAACTGCAGATACTGCTGGCAGCTTCACCTATAACATTTTTTCTGCCAGATCTTTGTCTTTTATTACTAGAGAGACTCATTCCTGTGATGTTTAGCGTTTTGTCATTAGCTCTCAAGGCTTGGTTCTGGACTGATGCTGTCGTCTTCTGGGACACGGCTGCCAATGCCCCAGTCGTCGGCCAAGGGGTGATCCTATATTTTGCTCCACACACCAAAGGCGTTAAAACCACACCTAACGCGGGGTGCGGGTGTTTTGTGCTAAAACGTGAGCAGCATGCTCAGCATTTTCTGGATTACATTATGTCATAAATATGGTTATGTTCTCGATCCTCCGATCTGGCCTGACTGTGCTCAGTCCATCATTGGAAGGGATTATCAGGAAAGAAAGGACAAAAATAGACAAATTTTTATAGTTCCTCAAATAGTTGATTTACTGCGTACATTGTGTTTACTTCTTATTTATCATTACTCAATGCTTTGTTCTTCTGTTTCACCCCTGTAGCTGCCCCTACCTCTTTCAATATTGCATGTTTCCGTCCCTTTTTAGAACAAGTTTTGCACTGTTTTCTTTCTATTCCTCCAGTTTCTAGGTTCGTGTTATTAACAAAAAATCTGCCTAACAATTATTTCTGCCGTTCGTGCTATTGAGAATAGATTTCCAACAGGAATCCTCACCACTGCAACACTAAGAGAGTCCAAGGATCTGAAATGCTTGTGGTTGGGATCATTAAAAACTACCTCTGCCACCTGAGTCTGACATACATCTTGTAGGATCTTCCCTGGGAGCTTTATGGAGCTTGTATCTGGCCAGAGTGCACTCCATTAAAAACTCTTAAAAACCAGCATGCAAAATGTAGGGACTCTGCAAGGTTCCAAATGTATAAACCCTTTTTAATTACAAACAGTTATACCACCCACTTTCCCCACAGTTAGTCAAGGGAACCAGTTTTCATTGAGGTCAACAGAAAAAATAACCGTGAAGTTTCTGGCTCATGCTGCTTTTATATATGCTGAAAGAAGGAAAAAGAAAAAAGAAAAAAAAAAAAGAAAGAAAAGAAAGAAGAAAATGTAAGTTCATTTTTTAGCCTTTATGTCTCTGAAACAAAGTGCTTATTTTGTCTGAAATTATTCAAGAGAATTTTTCTTTTTTTCTCGTTCTGAATTGGTTACACAGAATTTGTGACCAGGATTAATGGAAAGGGACAAAGTCAACCTTGCCATGAAAAAAGTTCGTCCCTAACTATGGGACCCTAACAACTTTCTGCAGTTTGATTTTTCATAGATTGCATGCTACGAGCAAAGAAGAATATAATTTACTTGAAAAAGATGGGCCAAACGTTTTTTTCTAATCATAGTCCGTTGGCAGCTTTTTAGGGCCAGACAGGCCATACCTTCCCTTTAAAATATTGGTACAAGGTGGGAAGTAGGCCCTCCTTCCTTTTCCATCACAACGATGGCATGGCCATCTGCTGCTCGACACCTCACTGAAAATCACGCCGTCCCATTAGGGTTGCAGGTCCCACTAGGGTTGCACCCCCATTAGGGTGGGGAACGGGAGAACCCTACAGCAGGACTGAGACCCAGGTTTTCAGCCTATGCCTGTTAGTGGAGCAGAAAGTAAATCATTAGGAGAAAATCCAGACTTCTGTAACCGTTTACTTTGTCGTTTGCATAACATGCGTTTCGCTGCATGCCATGGAAAAGCCAACCATTTTTCAGTAGTGACACGGCAGGTTTCTTACCAGCTTTTGGATTTCGTCTCCTGGTTTTACTGGTATGCTTTACGGGAGGAGAGCCCTGCTAATTTTTTGACTTCTGAGGACTTGACACACATTTCTATATCTTAAAGTATGTGGTAATCATTAGTATCCCATTCTACACTGAAGCAAAACTTGCCCCAGAGCCAGCCAGCATCAAATCTGGAGGCAAAGCAAGCAAGTTTCAGCCATCGGTCCTTGCTTCCTACCGAAAATATGGTGGGAAAAAAGTAATATTAAAAAGTAATATTCTGGAATTTATTTATTTATTTGTCCATCTATTTATTTATTTATTTATTTATTTTAATATCGTCATTTTCCAGCCTGACTTTCGAATCTCTGTGCTTATATTTGTATCGGGGGCTAGAAATGCTAAAATTCAGTGCACGGTGCTGAAATATTAAATGCTGTCAGCTAATTTCAGGACACAACGAGTGTTCTTTTATCTAGGCCGTAAATCAAGGGGACAGGGACACAGTAGTTAAACAAAGAGTTGTCCAGAGTCTGAATACGAACGTTGTAGTTACAGAACCCATTGCCACACGTCTACTTAACAGACCGAACAACGTGCAAATCTAGAGTTACTATTTGTCATAGTTGTTGTTTTTTTTTTTTTTTTTTAAAAAAAAAGCAAAGAATAGCTGGGCAAACAGTCAATTCGCAGCCAAAGCGAAACTAAAGCGCTGCCAAGAGCCACTGGAGCTTATCTTGCCCCTGCTGAAATGAATGGAAATTTGGGCAATCCCTTCTGTAGCACTAAGCTTACTGAAGTTGACACATTTTGACCTGATGCTCGTTTTCACGAGTGAATTAAAGTCTTTGGGCAGGTAGATTTTGGAAAGAGAATATTGGCACGTCCTCAGCTATAGTAATAATTGCTGACGTTGCTGTAGTCACTCCAACTAAAAATATCCAAGGCAATAACAAACCCCGTGAACCCGTTCACTTATTCCTTTTTCACAAAGGCTATTTACTTCTATAGCTCAAAATAAATTCTGTACTCATCATATTTACAGCACATTCCAGCCCGGCAAACTGGCATCGAAACTATTTATTTAGGGAACATCATCCAGGTTTGCATCTTTCAAATTTGACAATTATTTCTCCTCTCGAGCATATGATACTTACAACACGAGCGCGCTAGGCCCGGGTTTTAGAAAAGTAACAGTAAACAAACCCTGTGCTGTTTAAAACATTACCTTTTTGGCAAAAAGCGATATAATTATGGCTGCATCCATAACTTAATTAAAAGTGAAAAAGCTGAAAGACAATCAAAATTGCAGCAATCATAGCTGTACTAATGAAAATCTTATTTTATAAAGTGGGTCTGAAGGTGTTTGTTGAGACATAATTTGCAGTGCAAGCACATTTTTTCGCTAACCTCCTGCAATTCTCTAACATCTTAAAATATGACCCATTTTGCAACCAGGGCTAAAATTCCGAGAAGTTCTGAAATGAAAGCCGAGGAAAGCCGAGCAGCAGGGTTGCTCTCCATTTCAGCCAAATCCCAGCCAAAGTTCCAGATTATATATATCATAACATGAATTACTATTTCGAAAAAATCCCATCCAGCTTTTATGCAGGTCCATAAACATTACTGGTAGTTTTATTAATTTGTCCATAACCATTTAAATAAAATGCTAGTGCTCTGAGCTGTGATCTGTTCCAGGCTGTAGTAAGTTCCTGTTAAACGTGTAAATGTTCAGCAGAAAGATATTTTTGCTCGGAGACTGAAAATCAGCTGTGCCAGATACCTGAAACTTTGTTAGGGCGTTCAGTGGAAAATTTTATTTCAAGATTATAAATAACCGTGGACTATTTTAAGTGACCTTACACTGGTAGCTTCCAATAACATATTTGGGTTTATCCTAATTAACTTTTTATTTTATTTTAGTAGGAAGAGAGGCAACTGTAAAACTTTTAGTGTGACTAATTAAAAGTGGAAATGTATCTTCTTGTTTGAAATGTAATGCTTGTCAGGTATATATAGCATTCGGGTATAAGACATCGTCTTGCCTTCTTTCTAGCACCTTTGGAATGGCTCTAATGGAAAGCTTTTCCCCTCCAGCTAAAGGGGGGAAAAATAAATTAATAAAACACCGTGGTCACAAACACTTTACCCAAATAATTGTGAAAAAGTGTGTTTTTCTGTGTCGCAACTACAGCAAAGCAGAGCTTCTGAATATCCCCCATGCTCTCGGTGGAGTGTGACCGTCCTTCGGAGGTGCCTGTGGCCCCTGGGGGGAAGGCAGCCCCCTGTCCTTGCTGCAGGAGCAGGGAGAGCTCAGGGGGGTGGTTGCTTCTTACCCACAGAGACTGAATATTTGCAGTAGGGCAGGAAACTTCTCCCGTCCCCTCTGATATTTGAAGAGGAAAAGAGGAATGAAAAAAAAAAACAGAAAAATAAAGAAGAATAAATAAAAAATAAAGAAGCGAAGAAATACAAAATGGAGACACAAAGAAATACAAAATAAAGAAATAAAGAAATGAAATAAAAAAGAAACGAAGAAATAAAAGATAATAATGAAATAAAAATAATAAAAAAATAAAAATAATGAAGAAATAAAAATAAAGATAGAAATTAAAAATAAATAAAAATTAAAGAAATAAAAATTAAAGAAATAAAAATTAAAGAAATAAAAATTAAAGAAATAAAAATTAAAGAAATAAAAATTAAAGAAATAAAAATTAAAGAAATAAAAATTAAAGAAATAAAAATTAAAGAAATAAAAATTAAAGATATAAAAATTAAAGAAATAAAAATTAAAGAAATAAAAATAATGAAATAAAAATGAAGAAATTAAAAGAAAAAATGGAAATAGGATAAATGAAAAAATAAAAAATGAAAAAAAGAGAAATGAAAAAACGTAAAATGAAAAAAGGAAAAATAAAAAACATGAAGAAGAAAAAAGAAAAAAAAGAAAACCGATAAAAAGTTAAAAAGTATAAAAAATACTAATAAAAAGAGAGAGTGCGAAGGAGTGTAGGTGCGTGCAGGGGGCAGGGGCTGTCGCCCCCCGCTGTGGCCGTGGGAAAGACCCCGGGGGGGGGGGGGACGGACACCGGAGCGGCCCCGGCAGCCGCCGCCCCCCCGAGCCGCGCGGAGCGGCGGTGCGCGGAGCGAGAGCTCTCCCCTGCGACCGAACGGCAGAGCTCGGCCTCCGAGCGCCGCGGCGGGGCCGCCCGGCTCCTGCTGCCCCACCTTCCCCTCCGCTCCCCGGGGGGGGGGACACACGGTGACCCCCCCTGCGGGGATCAAAAGCGGATGGTCGGCGGGGGCACGGGGAGAGCCCGGGGGGGCTCTGCTCCTCCGGCCCATCTCTCTGCACGGTGTGGCTCGGCGGAAAGGCTGCGTGGAAGGGATGTGTGTCCCCCCCCCCACCCCCAGGACACCCCCCAGGACACCCACCCGTGGGCACCCCCCCCCGGGGGCACCCAGCACGGCCCCCCCCGTCGGGCCGGCCGCTCTCAGGAAGGCGGCAGGAGCCCGGAGGAGCAAACCCTTAGAAATTAGCGGGAGGGATGTGATAGGTCCTTATCTGCCCCGGGAGGCGGTTACACTTTTTTACTATTGGGTATGTAAATTGTTTTTAATAAGATCTGCCTTTTTTTTTTTTTCTTTTTTTTTTTTCTTTTTTTTAAAGGGAGAAAACAAACCAGACTCCCTTTACCTTAATAGTCTGAGGGGGGTTTTATAGCTTTCATTCATTCAAGGAAATGTTTTAGGCTTTAGACTACCGGAGACTTAGCAAAAAAAAAAAAAAACCTTTGGCACCAGCTTATTATTACTTTTTTTTTTTTTTAAACAAGATTTTTCATATTTATTTTTTTTTTTTAAAACAAACAAGCCCCAAAGTGTTAATGGAAAAAACCCGGCGAGAAGTGGAGCTCGGAGACCGTGTCCCGCTGCCCCCCTTCCCTGTCCCCGTCCCCCTCCCCGTGGGTGAGCCCGGCTCGGAGCAGAGTTTCTCCTCCTGTGGGGGATGCACATTGTTTTATTTATTTTGAAGGCTGCACAAGTCTGAGGGCTGAAGCACCACGTGCTGCTGACTCTCATCAGCATAATGATCGCCTTAGCCAGAGAGTCCTGTATATATAAACCACAAAAACCTAATCATTAGAAATCCCAGCCTCCAAAAACCACATTCAGGACAAAAAACCGTGGCGTGTTTTTTCGGCTCCTTCATCTTCCCCGACCTCAACTTCTTGGGACCCAAAAGAAGTTTTGTTGTTTTTGCTTTGCTTTTTTTTTTTTTTTTCAAAACGATTTTCAGAAAGAAAAATAACTCAGACAAACCGACGTTTTAATGATTTTTTTTTTTTTTGCTGCTGTTGTTCATCAAGGGCGGAAAAAAAAAAAAAGGAAAGATTTTTGTTAGCCTATTCAGCTCAGCGGACTTGGATCCAGCAGCGACTTAATTAAAAGGACCGGACTGCACCGAGGCTGCCTTTTCCCAGAATTTACTTGGGCATATTTTAGAAATCAGCCTAAAGAGAACTGTTTTTTTTTTTTCTTTCTTTTCCCCCCTTTTTCCCCCCAGCTACGCTCCCCGCTTTTTTTTTTTTTTCCCTGGGAATCTGAAAGTTCAACTTTTCTTAAGCCCCGAAGCCTCCCAGAGGAACCGGCCAAAGCCTCTCTTCTCATTCTCAGCTGTGGGACTTCCCTCCTGGCCCGGCCCCCCTAAAACTTTCTTTTCACCCCAAAACCACCCCCGGGAGCGCCTTCGCGGAGCCCCGGCTTCCTAAAGCAAGAAGCGGAGGGAGCCCGGCGGGACTTTGTCCATTTCTTTTTTTTTTTTTTTCTCCTATTTTTCTTTTTTTTTTTTTTCGCTGTTTGTTTGTCCGGAGGAGGAAGACTTCTTTGGAGGAAACCGGGACGTTCCCCTCGACACCCCCCTTGAAAGTTCCGCTCCTCTGCTGGCCGCCGCGCACAGCAGCAGCCCAGGAAGCCCGAGCGGCAGCAGCAGCGCCTTCGCTTCTCCCCAGCCAACCTTAGAAAATCCGAAAAAAAAAAAAAAAAAGAAAGAAAAAAAAAAAAAAAGAGGACCGGGAGGGAGGGGAAGGAAAAAAAAAAAAAAAAGGAAAGAAACTCAAGCACTTGAGGAAAGAAGCGGTGGCGAGAAGGAGGGAAAGGAGCAGAGAGACTGTGCGAGAAGGGAGGAAGGAAGGAGGAGGAGAAGCGGCGCGGTGCAGCCGGGACCATGCAGCTTCCAGCCGGGCTCTGCTGAGAGCCGCAGCGCCGGCCCCGAGCCCACCGTCGCCCTCCTCGCTGCTGCGGGCTGCAGGCGCCCCCAGACCGGCATCGCATCGCCCCCCGCCCCGTCCGGCTTCCTCGGAGAAAAACAAACAAACAAACCAAAAAAAAAAAAAACAGACTGAGATTTTTTTTTTTTTCCTCGTGCATTTAATCTGCTGGCTTTTTATTATTATTATTATTTTTTCGCTTTTTGGCCCTTGATCTTCACGCCTCCACTTTTTCATTCACCCTTTTTTTCGACGATTTTTTTTTTTTTTACAACCCCCCACCCCCCCCTTTTTTTTTTTTTTTTTCTACACGCCTCCTCCAGCGATCCCCCCTTACCGCTCCCCCCCCTTCCCCCCCCCCCCCCCCGCCCCCCAATTCGCTAACTTGTGGCTGTTGTGATGCGTATTCCCGTAGATCCCAGCACCAGCCGGAGGTTCAGCCCCCCCTCCAGCAGCCTGCAGCCCGGCAAGATGAGCGAAGTCAGCCCGGTCGTAGTAGCCCAACAGCAGCAGCAGCAGCAGCAACAGCAGCAGCAGCAGCAGCAGCAGCAAGAAGCGGCGGCCGCCGTGCCCAGGCTGCGCCCCCACGATAACCGCACCATGGTGGAGATCATCGCTGACCACCCCGCCGAGCTGGTCCGCACCGACAGCCCCAACTTCCTGTGCTCCGTGCTGCCCTCGCACTGGCGCTGCAACAAGACCCTCCCGGTGGCATTCAAGGTGAGCCCCCCCCTCGCCCCCCCCCCCCCCCCAACCCTCGAGACCCAGCCCCCCCCGCGCCCCCCCCCCCCCCACTTCCCCGCCGATGCTGTCCTGGCAGAGGGGATTTTGTGACCCCCCCCCCACCGGAGTCATTGCTGTGTGTGGGGGGGGGTCCCCCCCCTCGGCGCCCCTCATCCTGAAGTGCCCCCTCCCCGTATTGTGTTGATTTTTGTGCCCCCCGTGTGTCCCCCCCTCCGTGCTGCAGTGACTTCTGTGTCCCCCTCAGTGACTTCTGTGTCCCCCCAATGACTTTTGTGTCCCCCATATGGCTTCTGTTCCCCCCCCAATGACTTCTGTGCCCCCCTCAATGACTTCTGTGCCCCCCTCATCCTGCAGTGCCTGCTGTCCCCCCCCCCTCCCGTCTTGCACTGACTTCTGTGCTCCCCCCCTACAGTGTCTCCTGCCCCCCCCCCCGCTCCGTCCTGCAGTGACTCCTGCTCCCCCCCTTCGCCTTGCATCTGTCCCCCCCCCCCCACACACACACTTCGGCCTGCAATGACTCCTGT
Organism: Anser anser; assembly: GCF_964211835.1. NCBI lineage: Eukaryota > Metazoa > Chordata > Aves > Anseriformes > Anatidae > Anser > Anser anser. The sequence continues at coordinate 5,875,858 of NC_139722.1, forward strand.
GTCCTGCATTGACTTCTGTGCCCCCCATCCTCCTGTGCCTCTTGTGCCCCCCCCAGTCTTGCACTGCCTCCTGTGTGTCCCCCCCCTGCTGTCCTGCACCAACTTCTGTGCCCCCCCCCATCTTTCACTGACTTCTGTGCCCCCTCTGGCCTACGGTGACTTCTGTGCCCCCCCCAGCGCCTCCTGTGTCCCCCTCCCACCCCCATCCTGCACTGACTCCTTCCCCCCCCCCCCCCCCCCCCAGTGCCTCCGGGGTGTGTGTGTCCCACTGACCCTCAAGAGCTTCTGTGCCCCTTGCAATGCCTCCTGTTGCCCCCCCCCCCCCCCCTCCTGGGCCTATAGGGGTTTTGTACCCCCCTCGTGCTTCAGTGCCCCCCGTGCCCCCCCCAGCCTGGCAGTGCCCTTTGTACCCCCCCCCCCCGTCCTGCTGTCTCCTGTGCCCACCCCATCCCGCTGTGCTTCCCGTGCCCCCCGCAACGCCTGGTCACCCCCCCCCCCCACCCTCCGGGGGCCATCCCGTTATTTTCCTCCCTGCCAGGCAGAGCCGGTGTCATCCCCCTCAAGCCTCCCCCTCTGTCCGTGTGCCACCCCCAGCCCAGAACCTCTCTTCCCCCCCCCCCTTTTTTTTTTTTAAATCAATCATCCCCCCCCTTGAGGAATGGGCGATTCACCAGGGTGCAAGAGCAGGGTGCAAAATGGATGCCCCCCCTCCAAGCCCAGCACCTCAGCCCCTCAGCCTCAACCTCTGCCTCCATCCCCGTCCTGAGGCTGGCGGGGGGCACGCAGGGGGGTGCTGTGAGGTGTGCTGTGAGGGCTGGGGTACCGGGGGGGGGTCAGGCTGGGGTGGGAGAAGGAGTGGGCCTTTGCTGTCCATGCCCCCCCCTCCCCCCCAAATCCCCAGGCAGTGTGGGCTGAGATGGGGCAGGGAGACCCCAGGGGGGAGGCCGGGACCCCCTCGCTTCTCCTGATGGAGGAGCGGGGAAGCGCCTGGCCCTGGGACGCTCTCTCCTCAGCAAGGCCTGGGGAGAAACGGATGCCATGTCCCACTGCATCCCCACCTCAGGCGAGGAGAGGGCTGCTTTCCTGCTCCAACAACAGCACCGGTTGCGTGCTTGCAAGCGAGCCCTCCTCCTCCCCTGCGGCATCCGACGGTGTTGGCCTTGGATGTCCCCTCCCGTGGCCTTTGGTGGGGATGGAGAGGGACGGGTGTCCCGGGACACCTGCCTGGCTTCGGCCTGGGACGTGGGGTGCCTGTGGAGGGCTGGAAGGGAGCTGTGCTTGGAAAGGGTCTGAGTGTTTCCAGGCCGTGCGCTGGAAAGCTGTGCTGGCATTACCCCTTTGTCCGGGGAAAATCGTTAAAAGTGGCTAAATGTAGTGGTTTTCAAGGGGCTGTCGGTGACGGTGCCATGCTGATGGAAGGCAGTAGGGATGCAGGCTAGGGCAGGCCGAAGGTTGCGGGCACAGGGAAGGAACCTGTCGGGCTTCGAGGTGCAGGACGGCTCCGAACGTGGCCTGCTTTTGTGGTCGGCGAGGGTCAGGCTGAGTGGAAATAACAGAAAAACGGGGCCTTGGCGGGTGCTGCCGGGCCAGGCGTGGGCCACGGAGCGGTTCTGCTTCACGGGGCTGCGGTGTGAGGAGGAGGAGGAGGAGCTCTCCCAGGGCCGTGATTGTGATTTAATTCAGTAGTAGATTAGCTTGGTATTGTAGCCGCTTTCTATAGACGCGGTGTGGGAGCTCTCACATTACCGTATCCGTATTTCTGTTTTCATTTGAAAACCCCGAGCCTTCTCCCACCTTACGGCAATTCAGAGGATGCGGTCGCAGCTCATTAGAATAAGGGAGAGATCTAAACTAAATATTAAAGTATTTAGAATGATATCCCAATAAGGCTACGTCCATGCGATAAAGGGGTTGAAAAAGCATCAGAGCACTTCCCAAACTGCTAATATTCATATGTACTTACACACGACTTGTATTTGGGTCATAAGTGGGGTTGCTGACAGGCAGGTATGGGTCTGACCGATCTACTGATGCCTCATGAGTACTGAATTGTCCCTCCAGCTCCGGGCACGTCTGCGCTTTCCCATGCAGCACACGATCCGTACTTTGTTCTCTTTCAAATATGGCATATATATATATGCCCGTACTTACTGGTGAATTAATTGGAAACTCAGTTGAAGTAAATCTGACAATTCTTAAAATTGTATGTCGTTTGTCAAATGCGGCTTGTCTGCAGCTGTCCAGTACTTTTAGACCAAAGAAGCTGCAGCAAAACACTTGATGTGATACAGCAGAGTGGGAATTATCGCTGAAAAAGAAAAAAAAAAAAAAAAGACAGATTTGGGCTATAGAAATCTCGGCTAAGCAGTAACTTGAAAGTAAAATGGCTCACAGACAACACACTTTTTGAAGTTTTATTGGCAATAAATAATATGTTGATGATAATGTTTTGAGTGGTGCGTTAAGTGTGTCATAATTCTCTCGCAGAGATCTCCAGTTAAAAAGTACCCTGGATATAGCACTGTTTTAATTTAAGAAAAAACAGATATAAATCATATGCAGGAAAGGAAGTATGTTATAAACAGTGCTGGGTTTGATTATAATTTTGTGAAATAATGTTGGCTAAGTATTACATTTGAATTTTAAGTATTAATATTTACACACTCTGGGGAGGGAGTCCGCACTGAATGTACTAACTAATAAGATTGCTAATGCAAACTGTTTTTGTGGTGAAGAGCATTAAACGTGTACTTCCTAACAGAGCTCTCACAATCTAGTAATATTCAAGCAGAAAAGAAATGGATATTGTGCACCAGGATCCACATCAAATTTACTCACTGATGTTTCTTAATAGCCAGCCACCCTTTATCTGCGTACAGTCATCAGGATTTGGCCCTCTGTTTATGCCGCTGTCTGGGAGTTTTTACTGAACGTCATAAAGACCCAAATTGCCACCCTAGATGTTACGAGAGGCTTCTGGACGTTGTCTTGCATGAGGCTGATAACAGCAAAGCACCTTAGTGGACATAAAGGCAGGAAAAAAATTGACGTGAGGTATATATATACCATCTCTCCCAGTAGCACCACAGTAGTTCAGGGTCTGTCAGCGTTTCCACTCCAAACCCCAGTTTTCAGAGTTTATAACTCAGCTGTTTTAAATAACTTCAAGCTGAAACCTGGTGTATAAATTGTCAGCCCAGATGTGTATTTTTAAACAAAAAAAGTAGTGCAAATCAGTTATTCTGTTTTAAGTTACAGAACATTAAAATATTTTTAATAGTATCAGATGCTCTTTTGGCAATCTCTGGAAAAGACATTCTCACTACGGAAGATTTGACATTCAGAGGCTGTTTAAATTCGGTATTTTGCAAGAGGAGTTATTGAAGTGATAGGTATCAATGTCTGAGGGGAGCTATTTAGCAAGTATACTAGCTTTTTTTTTGAAACAAGCGTTTCGCTCTGCAGAAAGCCTTAGTACCTGCTCCTGTTTAGTATTTTTGCTTCGTGCATATAGCTTCCATCTTTTAGGATACATACTTTGGCCATTTTAAATCCCGCTGGACAGAAAACGGGCAAACAGGTTGCCTGACCAGATGAGAATTGTGCTATGCAAAAAAAATACATAGTTATCATAGTTATTTTCAACTTGTAAGAATTGGTTTGTTTTTATTTTGTGGTTTCATCTGAGTTCTAGTATCATGTTGAGTTTTAGTTAAAGAAAGCAAAATTAATTCTAATCATCAAAATGTGTAGGTAGCTTGATATGGAAAATAAATACTATGAAATGGTGGAGGTATTTATGTTTGAAGAATAGGTAAAAAACCTGCACTGTGGCTATTTTCATCTTTAAATTTTTACTTAGTTCTTATTCATTTCACAGTGCACTTGCAATCCATTTTCTATGAATATTCAAATAATTTTTGATTGAGACATGGCATAAAATCACCAAATCAAGGTTTGTGCAAACAGTCTTTCAATGTCTAAAGTTACATTTTAAAATTCTCAGTGATCTATATTTCCCCAGGTTTCAAATTTGTTTTGCGAAGAAGCTTTGTTCTAGGCAGTGCTGTTATTTACACGTGCAGTAACCTTCTGGTATTTCGTGACAAAAAAAAAGGCACGAAAGTAGGAAAATTACAAACATCTTACTCCTGTTGCATAGCAGGGGAGCTTTTTGTGTAAGAGGACTTTCTTTTAATAGCCGAAGTCGCGTGTTTTCACCCCCGATCTCAGCTCGCCTTTTCCTCCAGCCCTCTCCTCGTAAGCCTCCCGGAGATGTTGCATCATGCTGCATCAGCAGCCGGTGCGTTGCAGTCGGGATGCGGTCCTCGATCAGGCGTGATAGCGCAGCGAGCCCGGCAGCGGCACGTGCAGCTCCACGCTACCGCCCGGGCTGCCAAACTGCACCGGCATCGACAGAGGAAAGGCTAGGAAAGAAACCTGTGAGAAGTACCGGCAGGGGTGCAGAAGGGCCTTTTGAGAGGCTCTGAGTCCTGCACGGCTCTCTCCTTCGTGCCCAGGCGATGCAAGCTGGGGGCGAGGGGTGCTGCAGGCTGCCCGCTGCGTGCCCCAGCTTCCCAGGCAGCGGGAGGTGAGCGGGGGCTGCAGTCATTTCACTCCCTCTTCCGAGGCCCCCGACAGACTCGCACTTCCTCCCGTGCTCTCGGTTTCTTTGCCTTTCTGGAGTTAATGCGATTTTTTTGTTTGTGACAAATACGTAAAAAGCAGAGGTTGCAACCACCCTGGGTGTGAACGTGCATAACAAGACGGTCCAGAGTTAGCACACTATCACAGAGAAGGGAGCACTTTATAAGCAGCCCCGTGCTTTAAGACTTTAAGCTGATAGCCATTTATTAAGGGCTCGAGTCAGCCCCTCTGCTCAGCCGATGATCACTGCTGATGTGACTACCATTTGGCTCCGGTGGGATTCTTTACACCTCGCTTTGAAGCCCGCGGACCTGGTTGCTGTCAGACCCGGGGTGGGGAGCTGGTGGCACCTCAGATCTTATCCACAAAGGTGGCTCTTGTGTGTTCGTGCTCAGGGACACTCGAATCACTTTAAAGTCAAATCCTTCCATGTAGACCTCACAGCAGCTAGTGGCAGGACTCAGTTTTCAGTTTTGGGCGGTGTTACCTGTTATTTTGTGGAAAAACAGAAAGGCGTTGGGGTAATCCGTTTTGTTTTTTTCAATCAGCTTTGCTTTATGCTTTCCCTTAAGTAAGATGAAGTAGACTATTTTTCAATAATATAGTCTATTTTAAATATTTTCAGGTTTTGTATACGTTTGTCATTAATTTTTGTTGTAGAGAAACACTTTACAGTGCACTGGGCCATGTAATGCTCTCCATATATATTCAGAACTCATTCTTTTTGCTGAATTAATATTACAGTGCAACCTTCAATTATTAGTTTCAGGCATGATCATTTATGGGAAAGACATTTCAAGCAGGGCTTATGACAAAATGTCATGCATATTTCAGGAGACAGACAAATGGGTTATATAAAAAGTCATAGCTGACCATGTAAACTGGTAGGAATTGCAAAAGGACAGGTTTTGTATCTCAAAATTACATTTTTTTTGAAGTTACAGCTCAGCCGTGCAATATTTGTGGACCTGTTTTTGTTGTAAATGCATTTCTAGCATCAGTATTAGTTAACTGGGCAACAGGAAATTATTTCCACTTCTGTGGACTTTTTTTATCCCGTGTGAAGAAACTTGTATGTTTTCTTCCTGGTAACTTAGTGTTCCTGTTTAACTTTGTTTTTGCTTTAAAAAGTCCCAGTGTGCTAATACCGTGGGTATCACCGGTGTTTTCAAACTAGAATACAGTGGCTGTCCGCTCTGTGGCATTTATCTCATCGTCGGTTAGAGCACTACAGAACCGCCAGGGCATGAAAGTGGGACTATCAGGGAGCTGCAACGTAGGGAGAAATACTTTAATTTATTCTTCTCACCCGTCCTGGAATTTGAGCGGGGTATCGGTGCTAACCACACGCGACTCTTGCGAGCGCTCTGAAGATTTACATGCCTGCGAGGAAATGCAGCCTTTGTTTCATCTTGCATCTGAAGAGCTTGACTTGCAGCCACGAAGCGCTCCATCGCAGCTCGCGGTGAGCCGTGCCCGGTGCCACCCCGGTGCCACCCCTCACGACGGGTCCGCGGGTGCTGCTGGTGGCCCCGTGAGGCCCGAGGAGGCCACGGGCCGGGAGGCCGGGCCCGACCGCTACCAACCCAACCCGGGTGCTGTGGCTGCTGATAGCAATCCCCGACTTTCCATCTCAAATGTGCTCTCGTGTGTAATTTATGGCTACAAGCCCTGCCTCGTGTTTTCTCGCTGCACGCTGGTTGCTGAGAACAAAGTTGGCCTTCAGGAAGTATTAAACCAGGCCCTCTGCATAAGGCTGTTGAATGTTTCAGAAGAAATGTAACAAAGAAGTAACTCCCTATTAGGCTGTGAGAGAGGGAGACAATACATGATGTTTCTTTGTTTGATGTGGCACTTTGTTCTGTGTTCAGCTAACACATGACTGTTCACCACAGTTGGCTGGAGAAGCTGCCACAGAGCTTCGTCATGAACGTGGCAGGGTGCAAAGCTGGGATGGCGACACGCGTTTTCGAGGGCTGTCTCACGAGCTGTGGTTTTTCTTCCCGTTTTAACAGGTGGTGGCCTTGGGAGAAGTGCCCGATGGGACCGTGGTCACTGTCATGGCTGGAAACGATGAGAACTACTCTGCAGAGCTGCGAAACGCTTCTGCCGTGATGAAGAACCAGGTGGCCAGATTCAATGACTTACGATTTGTGGGAAGAAGCGGAAGAGGTAGGCCACTGCGCTGTACGCGTTCGTAGTGAAGCAAAAGAAAAGTCTAGACATCAGACTCATTTCACAAGGAAATACATATTAGCGTGTAAATAAATCGCTGTCAGCCTTTCATGAATGCATCTTTTATTCGCAAGCTTCAGCAAACTTTGTCCAACCAAGTGAAGCGGTTTTCTCCCTCGCAAAGTTTTTCTGCCGCGTCTTTGTTCATTTTTGAGACACCAGTTTTACAAAAATGATTCACAGAATACCTTGGTTCCCTATTTTAATTGAACAGCAAAAGTGGAAGAAAGTGAGGATATTTGTGATGAGTTTTGTACAGTCAGATAGTGCATCTCAGGCCACGGTAACGAGAGACGCAGAATTCCCTTTAGCAGCAGAGCTTCTTCTGAAGTTGTTACAGAAGAGCTATAATTACGGCGGTTTTGCATATCACATGTGCTATAGGTTATATTCTTTAAGGGCTTACAGCTATTGGTAGAAAGCTTTCTAGTGACTTCCCTGCCCTTTACGATCAAACTGCATATGACCCGCAGAGATAAGCCTTACTTTTCTTTTTAGTAACCTGGCTGACTTTTTTATGAATTGCTATAAGCTTTGGCTTGAACAAAATTTAACCTTTACTTGAAATGTCAGGGCGGGAGACTTTCAGTTTTTTTGAAGATTTAGAGTGCTGTCATTGTCCTCCAGCTGTTTTGGACCTTCCTGTAACCTGGGAAGCGCACTGCAGTTATAGAAAGCCTTTGTAATCACTGCGAGTCTCAAAAGAATTTAAGATTCTTGTAGCTGCCTTAAAATTTGAGGTAATGATTGAAAGGATTGCTTGAAGGAAGCTGGCACTTCAGTCTTTGCTGCAGGAATCCTCAGAGGGGTTTGTTATATCAGTCCTTGCTTCAACCTAAATATTTTTGCTTTACGTACGCACAGTAATTATTCATTTTTAAACCAGCCCTGCATGGAGGGAAACAAAGAAATAAAAGCTGAACGGTCTGTGCTGGAAATTAGCAATAAAGCTAATTTACAATAGTATTCCGTAAAAAGCAGTTGTAATTCATCTTAGGTAAGGAAAGAACATTTGTCAAAAACAAAAAAATCAAACATATGACAGAGGCCTAGATAGTTTAAGTCAGTCAGAATGCTTTTACAATTACTGGTGTTTTGTGAAAGTGATTCCATAAGTGTGGCTTGAGTGGCTATTTTTTTATTTTAGTAACCTGGCTGAACGATTCTCTTTATCATTTTACAACTTGAAAATTATTGTTAATAAAGAATAACTCAAAATGCAGAATAACTACTGCAGAAGTAATGCAGTATAAATGCAGACTTCACTGCCCTTTTGGATAAGGTGCTTCCTTCCTCTTCCATTTGTCTTGCTTTCTTTGAAAAAACAGCCTGCTTTGTTATTCTGCTGATGGATTAGGTTTGAAGGTTCCCTGGCTCCATCACTAATGCTGCCTTACAGTAAAAGTTCAGCAGTGTATCAGTATTTCAGCAGTGCTGAAAAAGAACTGAGATATGATGTACTACCTCTGATCTGCAAATTTCATTTGAAATGTATGATATATACTTTTTTATTAAAACATAGGAAATGAACTAGAGAGCCTAAAACCTCAGTAGCTATAGCTATAGACACACGTAAACACAAAACTTCTGAAATTTGGTTCCAGTAATTTAATTTATATTGGTATCTAGTAGATTTGGAATAGAATTTTTCTCTGATCAGTCTGGGTAGAATCTATGGAAAAGCGATAGTGTACTTTTCAAACCCTCAACATATTTATTTAAGAGACTTCAAAGAAAAACAAAGGGTGTGCACTGTTTTACTATATTGGCTTTCTGAGTTTTGGCTAGTTTCCCAAATAGCAATTTTTATATTTAAAAAAAAAAAAAAAGGGGGAAGAAAAAAGACAGACTTAACTGCTTGCAGACTTTTCACGCATGGAAGATGAAGAAAGCTTCTTTTGATGAAGTGTAATTATGTCCAAACAGAGCTGACCCCCTCCCCCTATATTTCTTATGATCTTAACGGAAGAAAGTAGGGCTTTTCCTTTGAAGCAGCCGGGACTCGGTGGAGGATCTGAAATGCTGCATTCTGCTGCCAGAGGCAGGATGGAGAAATTGGTCCAGACTTGTCTTCCAGACTTAGAACAGAGAGGGAGAGAGAGAGAGGGAGAGAGAAAAGGAGAAAGAGTTATCATTAATGATAGATTTTTATAACTCCGCTTAAAATAGCAGGAAAGAAAGCAGTAGTTGCAAACAGAAGTGAGAAAGCTACTTACATAGACAAATATCAGTAGATGCAGGTCGTGAAGTAGAACAGGAAAAATAAAGTAATAAAGAAATCATTTTTTTTCGGTGGCGAGAAGCTAATCCACACCTGTTCCTGACTTTAGATTTACATCTTTCTAAACAGCTTGCTCTTTGATCTCTGTATCTCTAAATTTGATTGTGAAGTCTGAATCATCAACTTACCACTTCACCTTCTCTCCCACGTTTTTTTCTTGCTTCCCATGGCTCAATGGAGAAACTTGAATTTTATACATATTAATGCTGCTTGCCTGGCAGAAGCCCTGACTTCACGCTTTTGTTTGTATAATGTCTCTTAAACACCTTTCTGGATTCATCAGAATAAGTAACCAGAGCTCTTTATGTGAATGCAGAAGTTGTTTGTATGTGGTTTTGAGGCAGTAGCTCACTTTTACAAGCCTGATCCACAGCGCAGAGAAGAAAGAATTCCTGTCTTCAATAAGCAGGGGATCATAACCTTAATTTTGTTGTCTCCTGATACTTTAATCACATTAGTATCTAACTGAAAAAATATGCAACACACACAAGCTGCTGAGTCTCCTTTCAAGCTAATTTCTGTTTTTTGCCTTGTGCTTCAACATATGTCCATCTCGTCCTTTTCTGTGTCGGCTAGACTCACATGTGTGAATAACAAAGAATGCACAGTTTAGACACACTAAAGCAATAGTGCCAGATGCCTGCTTGGCTAGGGAATTTAATAAAAGAGTACTACAATTAGTCTTTAGCTTCTAAAAGTGGATAGTTTAAATGACTAAGGGCATAAAGGCAAGCGATAAAAAGTGCATTAAAGGATTTCGTAGCGGAGGAAGGATATCTGTGAAATCAGTTACATCTATCTGTGGAAAGCATAAGCATCATTGAAACGTGTGACCTTAAAAATTTATTTTGTTCTTAATCCTGGAATATGTAAATCATCTCTTGAAAGCTCTGGAACCTGAGCGTGCTGGCAGGGCTGTGCAGCGCCCTGCAATAAAGCGATGTATTGTTTACTGAGTGCGGTGGGGCTTCATGAATGTTACTTCATTAATGCTTCTGTGTGTTAGAATACCAGCTAGGGAACAAAACCAGTTTCCCTTTCAAATTAGGTGCTTACCTGTTCAACTTGGGCTGGCTGAGAGGCAGTAATGAAGTGCTCACAGGCGAGGTCGAAACGCAGCTCTTTGTGAAGGAGCGCGTGTTTGCTGGCTGCTGTATCATCCGAAGATATATTTAGTGTAGAAAACCTTGCAGTGCTTTTCTTCGAAATTATTTTACAGGGTCTTTGAAACAGTATGTTTTGCTAGGCTAATTTTTCGTTGTAATAGACTTTAGTACTGATTTGGCACAGAAAGAGAACGGTAGCGTTGGAAGGCCAAATTCTTCATTCCGAGGTGTATGGAAAATCCCTTTAGCATCTTTGGCAGCTGCCAATAGTATTCTACCCGTTTTATATGGGTAACTGTGGTCTGAATGGCGGCATCGCATGATTTCATACGAGCTCTTTGACACGATAGGCTGGTGCTAAAGAAGGCCTTAAGTCTGTCCCTGGTGAATTTATAGGTATCCAGGCAATAGGCTGAATTCCTGCTTGGATAGGGATAAAAGGCTCAGAGCCTTTCAGACCTAAACAAGCAGGCGTGCAGGCACTATATGCTTCATTAAGGAAGCTGCTGTACGGCTGAGCTCTGCCTGTGTGCATGCCGACGCTGGCAAAAGAAACAGGTTACATGGGGGGCTGTGGATGGGCAGGGCTGTAAGACCGGACATCCTACAAACACCTTACTCTCCCATGGTGGTCATTCTGAAAAGATGTGTGAAATAACCCATTTCCCCATGGAACTGGGGGGAGCCACCTTCAGCCATGCATCTCTGTTGGCATCCGAGGCCGAACTGAGCCTCCTGAGATTTTTACGCCTTTGCCAGCATCTCGACCTCCACTCTCACGGAGGGGTGGGCGCAGCTGGAGCGCAGCTACACCTGGAAAAGCACTTTACTCCAAGTGACAGTTATATTCCCTCAAAAAAAAATCCATGTCACATTTTGATTCGTGAAAAATATAGCCGAGACGGTTTGAAGTTGCACTCCGGGTAATAAATGATGCATGTCTCAGGCAGGTTTTGGGGGATATATACGGCTTGGACCAGAAAGAAAGACCAATTACTAGATTTGACAGCCAAAGCTCTGTTCCGTATTATGCCTTTTATATAAGCTGTTCTATATTAGGCTTGAAAAAACTGCGTTAAGTTTGTGCTGTTACATATTGTTGAAGATTTGTGTCTTGATCGAATGCCTTTGGAGTTCAACAAGAGGAAAAGCACAGGCAACAAAAATGCACATAGACAGAGAGAGAAAAAAAAAAAATTTAAGAGTCTGGTAAAGTAGCAGTTTAAACCAGCAAGAAGGCCTAAGATTGCTGACTTTTATTGAGTCACTGTTATACGCCCACCTTTTCCTGTCTTGAAACAGTTTTCAGTTTTGACTATCTGACATGACTAACCGTTGCATATCTAACAGATTACAACTGTCAGTGAGTCCCCCGAACGGAGGCCAGTGGCTTGTGAGAATGTGCGCTCGGGCTCACTCGGCTCAGCTCATTTATTTATTTTTAACGTTTTCATTCAGCCGAAGGCTCCAGATGAGCTTGTGCAATATCTGTGTGAATTCAAACTCTGAAAAATAAAGAAGCAGGCTTAGGAGGGAAGCGTGTGTGCACAAAGGGGTTTCTCACCGTCTTTAGAAAATCGAGGGCTTTCTTAGGGTTTAATAGATGGAATATATGTAAGGAAAAAAGTCTGTTCCAGTAATAATGATATCATTATATTACCCCTGGCATATGAAGGACAGGAGACACTGGTTCCCTGTTAAAATGACTCCCAGGAGGAAAATACAGTCTTTCCTCATCTTATTGTAGTCGAGTCAAACAAATGAAATGATAAAGCTGTGTGAAGTAAATAACATGTGGCCACATTCTGCTCTCTGTCACACAGCTGCAAAACTGGAGTAAATTTTTAAATTATCTGACTTGCTTTGGATTTACACCACTTTCAATACAGAAAAGAATTTGGCTTGTCCTCAGCAGTGAATCACTTTTGTTCTGTCATTGTATGATGACCCATTATTAAATAAGGAACATTTAGATTGTCAACACATGGACATATTCTTGACATAGAGTAAAACTGAAGGGGAGGAAAACTCCTATGGTCAGTTATGTTTTTAATTTTCACGATTGTGGTAACGACAGGGAATAATTTTAAACGTCTCTGATTCTTTACTGAACATGCATGTGACTGTTTTCATGTTGTAATCACTCATTCCTTGTTGTTTTTTTCCCTTTGTAGGGAAGAGCTTTACTTTGACAATAACTGTCCTGACAAATCCCCCCCAAGTCGCTACATACCACAGAGCTATAAAGGTTACGGTGGATGGGCCAAGGGAGCCAAGAAGTGAGTATTATGCTCTTATTTTTACACTTACGCCTGCTTAATTTTGTTTAACAGAGACCCATAAATGAAATATATATCTTTGTCAAACTCTGGGCCTTGCTCAGCAAAATCTGTAAGCGCATGCTTAATTTGGAGTCTATTGGACCACACACATACTTGCATTAAACACACACTTAAGTGCTTGGCTGAATTTGGGCAATCACAAACCTGATTCTCATTCACATCAAGGTCTTGATACATTATCTGCCAGTGTAAATGAGAACTAAACCCACGGTATTTATATATAATCTGATTTAGGCATAATAGATGCAATCCTGCAACATGCTGAATTCCCTAAACTCCCATAAGCTTCAAACTGGAGACGTTTAGAACACAATAGCGGACTGATCTTACAGGATCAGTCCTAGCACAGAGAGAAAATACATAATATAGTGCCTTTTTGTTTGCCCTTAAATTCTTTTGCCATCAGATAATTAATGTACCTCATTAATCTCATCATACCTGAAATTGGTTTTCGGCTGTGGACTCATCACAAAACCCTGGGGGCCAGAGAAATCTATGAAAGCAGTGTATAAACAGCATGATCTTTGTTTCTTATTTGTGCACAGAAAGTATACTTAATTTAAGCATAGTCCATCAGATTTTCATCCGGCATGTTAACCTCATAGCAGTGCACTTTTCTAACTTACTAAGAATGTATTTGCAGTGATTACTGGCTACATTTTTATGACAAGTGTGTTTTGCCATGTTCCAGCAATTTTGTGGATGGCATTTACTTTTAGATACAGTCAAGTCTGGTTAATCCATCATGATTTCTTGGTTTGTTTCTCTGTCTCACACATTTAGCCGGTAACCAGTCTCGCATCTTATGGATATCACTGATGAGCCAGTATTTTTCTTAATCTGACTAGAACAACTCTTTCTAAATTGATCGGATTACCTAGGTATAGCTGTATTTAAATTACATGTAGAGATTAAGAATTATTTGATGAATAACCACACTTAAAAAAATCCCTATAATGGAAGCATCTCAAATAATTATTTTGCCTTTGATCTGCACATACAAATGAGACCTTTAAGGAGCTTGCAGGGAGTTTAGCTGAAATTCCACAAAGACAGAAGTAGAGAGGATTCACACAGTGAAGTATTTCTCGTGCTAATACACGCTGTGGTGCCATCTCCTCTGCCACTGAAATGCCTTCTGTAAGAGCTGCCCAGCTGTAGTGTCTCACCTAGAGTAACAGATAAGGGAAAGGGGATAGCTGTGGATACATTTCATTCCACAGATACTTGTGTTGCTGCCCGCTGACATCTGAGGTGTCTGTCTGTCCCAGCAAGGGGATTTTTGTTCTGCCGTCCCTCCCTAGCTGAAGCAGCACCCTTTTTAATGTTCACCCACAACCGTTGTTGCGTGCAGGTTGCTTGGAGACACTGGGCAAACTGCATTCACGGTGTAAAAACCAGAGAATAAGTTACCCGTCATTCAGCCCTTTCCATTTGGAGCTGCTTCCAGGTGTTGAGGTATCTGCAGAAGAGGAAATCTCCTAGCAGGGATTAAAAAATGCTGAGACAGAGCAGAGTAGTTTGAAAATGGTACAGAGAACAGCGTGGGCTACTCGGTGTGGCACAGAAAGGGAACCTGTGGTTGTTCCTTAGATTGGGACTAAACCATTCTGAGGCTTTGTGGATTAAAAGTGAGGCCGTGTTAATATAACTTCATAAGATTTCCATGTTCTGCCTGAGTTTTTTAGGTTAGCCTTGAAAGAAAGCCTCTGCACACGATACCTATCTGCTATTGCCATGGATTTCAGCTGAAGCTAGGAATACTTGGTAACTTAGAAAATCAATTCTTGTAGCCCAGATGGAGTAAATGTGTCTTTCTTTCTGTCTTTATTTATTTATTAAGAAAGTCCCTTTTTAAGGAGCCTTGAATCTTAGTATTTCAGCTATATATTGAAGTTCTACTCTGGGGTCAGTTTGGTTCTGCAAGTTCTGTCATTGCAGCCAGATGCTTTCAAGGCTGCGATGCTGCGATGCCTCTAGAACGACCAGCTATTAAATCTGAATTTTCAGGGAAAGTGTAGCTCTAGAAGTACTGTGGGAGTTTCATTGAAGTTCTGCTTTCTTCAGGGAGCCCCTGCACTTGTGGAGATTTATTACTCTTTGGTAGCAATCATTTAAGAAGTGTATCTGGCATTTACATTGCATAAGGAAAATTAGGTGGTTGGAGGCAAGGAGGAATTGAAGCCTACAAGTGGCTCTGATAGCAAACGTGTTTTTCTTAACAAATTATGTATCGGCAAATAGTGCCCCTCTCTGCCAGGATCTGTATTTCACGCAGACATCTCAAGCATGTTATCCGAGTTTTCTTCTCTCTGGCAGCTCAACCAGAGCTGTCACATCACAAACAACTTTTTTCTTAATATACACATCTGGCGTTGGCAGTTGGACCAACTTCATAAGAGCACATGATCATCATTCATTACAAGATTAAAAAGTACCCCATGGCATCATTGATGTTTTTTAACTTTGATCTTTTGCAGTTGTGATTCATCTCAGTTATAAAACTTCCCTTTAAAGGAACACAACCAATGACTTATTAGAACCTTCATTCTAAGTAGCGTAAACATAAAATTATGCACGTCTTTACAAAATGTCATTTACTTTGTTGCCAGCTTATCATTTTAAGACATGACATCATGCTTAAGATCATGAATTTGTAAGGCTTGTTTATAGGCAAAGCACTTTGACCTTCTGCTGGCAAGTTGACTCGAGCAAATAAATGCTGCATGTTTTCCAGCAGCAGCAGGAGCAGCAGCAAGACAATGACAGATATCACAATCATTTAGAGCCTGACATTAAGCACGCTGAACAGTCATGGCATGCAGTGACTCCAGTTGGTATTTTGGATGCTCAGCACTTCAGGAAGTCAGGTTCTTAAATTTAAATGCCATTTAGTCGTATTAAACATGCGCCCGTAGAAGCTTGCTGCTTTACCTCTCTATTATTATTTTAACATATTTTAATAGAGACAGTAATGTCAGGTTGCTCTGTTAGGAAAACCTACCCATTTCTATGTGAGAAAAAGTATTCTGATTATTACTCCCACGAAAAGTTTTTTTTTTTCTTTTTTTAAATTATTTTAGTCTATCTAGATTACCAACCAGGGACATCTACTGGGTTGCAGAGTCTCTGTGCTGGACCGAGACAGCACGTTGCATTCTGAGTGATGGAATCAAGGGGCTGGATTGTATAAGGTTTTTGGGAATCATTGGGAAATCCTGCAGATATTTATTTTTCTCCTCGTATCCCATATAAAACCTCTGCCATATACAGATCTTATCCAGCAGAGCTGCCTTCCAGCTGGGAGGGCTGAAAGAAGTTTTCTGGAGAACTGAGTTGTCATGAGCTCATAACTGACCAACAGACAGAAAGATTTCACTGTAAAGGAATTACAAGAAAAAAAAAGAAAAATCTTTTACCTATATCCCCTTTAATGCTTTGCCATCCCTCATTACAAACACAGAAATAATGATTTGCCCTTCCACAGCGGTACCTGTGGAATAGGAGACAAGCCCTCCTTCCTGGCTGCTTTTTCTGCAAACACAGTCAGTAGGGAAATCATGAGGAAAGAGGGAGGAGAAGTGCATATATTTTTATATTTTGCCTGGCTTCCAAGGACTTCAGTTCATCGCCAGTTAAAGATAGTCTCGGAAGTCACTGACCACAATTTTGTCTATCAGCGTGAATGGAAAAGTAGCTGTGAGCTTTGGACTGGGATGTTTTGGTAGGAGGAAACTACTGCATTTCATTCAGCTCCTGAATATTTCCCTGCTGCCCTAGCTTGTAAGGTGCACACATGAGGAAAGGTATGAGCAAACATTGCCTTTTTGTCCCCGCACGCTACAAAAGACAGCAAAAGAGAAGCGAGAGCTTCTGGTCAGCCTTTGTATTAACTGTTTGGCCGGCTGGCTTATAAAACGCAGATAAGCGATTGAGATTTTTGAGATTCCTAGACTTAAAACCATAACAGTGTTTAGGAAGTTCTCTCTCTTTTCTTTCAAAGGCAGAGGGTGGAGGGATAAGGCTGGGGCTAGTGGAATGTGCTTGTGAGTAGAACAGCTTTAAATCTTTTGTTTTTTTTTTTCCTTTTTTCTTTCCTTTTTCCTTTTTATTTCTTTTTTTATTCTTTTTTTTTCTTTTTCTTTTTCTCTCTCTCTTTTTTTTTTTTTTTTTTGTTGACTGACTGTCAGGAGCTGGGCTGGTGGCCAAGCAGGAAATGACACATCGAGAGGCATTTGTGTTGTGCAACATTTTGTGGAACTGATGCAAGGATACATTGTCTGTTTACGCATTCCTTCGCTAACAGCCTGCATGGCAGTAATTTTATTCAGGGACACATGGCATGCTACAGCAAGGAGCTAGATCCTTAACATCTCTTTATCCAGAATTATCACAGCAGTTAAAGCATGCTGTGTGTCCCCAGTTTAGAATATTCTCTGGCTTGCCTTCAAAAACCACTACACCAGCCCCCTTCCTTCCCAAGAATATATTGAATTTTTTTCACTGCGGTAAATTCGTGCAGTGCAGAGAGGTATAGTTTGCAGGGGAGGAAATTTTACAAGCAGGTTGTACTCTGCACATGTGCTTTGCACCAGAACTGCAGCACAGCAGTTTTTGCAAGCGATAACATTGCCGAAACCGAACATGGAAGTTCGCATCTGCACGCGTTTGGGCACGGCCAGGAGGTTTTAGCTTAAATCAATGCTAAACACCCTGAGATACGATGAAAAAGTCCCGAGTTTTCATCTAAACTGGGCTTAGAAAATCTGTGCCTTGTGCTGGTGTCTTTCATGGTGACACATCTCTACTGAAATCAGCTGGGTTATTCCAGATTTCTACCAGCCTCGCTGGGAGCGCAGTGGGCGCTTTGGTGGTTTGTAAATTGTTCTGAATGACTCTGCAAAGTTTAATGTTTGCGTTACAATGCCCCTTTGTAAGAAATGAGGCAGAATGTGATTATACGGCCCAAGAAATGTTTGGCGTGGCTGCGCTGCGGGGTTTAGGTTCTTCGCCGTGCATATACTTCCCATATTCGAGCCGAGTGGGTACCACAGGGCACTTGCAGGCTGGTGGTCCTGGGCTCCCGTGAGCAGCCTCAGTGTTTCTGGTCCCAGGGGCGCAGCACCAGGCTCTTTCTGCAGTGTGAATGCCAGACATAGTTTCACTCGGTATCATTTGCTGCTGGTTTATTTTTGCTAATGTGGAATTTGACAAAATCTCATTAATTCAGGTCTGGAGAAGAGTTCCTGAGCATTTCCGGAGGCTGTGAGAAACTGTAGGGGCGGTTTAGGTGTTCCTCGTGAGACGTGGCAGGCAGTACGTATGCCAGTGGTTTAGATTCGTGTCTCAGATAGGTGTGTAACCCGCAGAGCAGGGCTTCTTCCAGCACCCCGACCGTGGTGCGTGCCTCTCTGGAGCAAGGTGACCAGGAGGCTGCTGGTTTGGATGGTAGCTGCATCCCAAGGACCAGCAGCTCTGTGTTTTTCCACTGTGACTAGAGAGGGGCTGGGTCATAAAACTCACAGTCTGAGGAAAAGTCTAAGACAAAGTTGTATCTTTTCCAGTGATCACACCTTTCATCTGCTGGTACAGTGCGTAGGGTAAGACGAAAGCGAAACCTACTTAGTTCACTCACGGCTTGAATTTATAGACTGCAGTTGTGAAAGCTAAGTGATCCTACGGGACACTGGCTGGCTGTCACCGTAAGAGGACATTGCTGTGATGGCAGCTGACCGTGGATTCCCTGCTAGAATGAGAGGGAAAAGACTTTTAGAAGATGATGTAAAACAAGTGGGCAAGCCTGACCCTAAAACCATTCCCTAAGATGTGCTCGCCAATAGTAATGATTTCTATTAGTCAACTGAAAACAGATCATTTCCATTCTTTTGTAGAGGGGTCATTGCTTCAAACAGCCTTGTCCTAGTATGTTTGGCATGTAGGATGACCATTATGGTGTTTTTTGGTATATCGCAGCTATTGCCATTTGTATTCAAAAGGTCTTTCCAAGCCACAAATAAAATCATGGCCCTGTTGTGCTGCGCAGCTGTATGATAAGAGAGTCTTGCTCTGAATAGCTTACAGCCTCCACTGAAAATACAGATGGAAAAAGGGGTTATAACCAAACAGATGAAGTCAGCAGAGTAAGTGAATGCACTCTGCATCTCCATATGCCACAACTAGGAGGAAAGGAAAAGTGAAAGCGATGTTTATATATGTGACACTATATACAGATACTGTGGAAGAAGATGGTAGAAAAAAGGCTTTGAAGCAGCTTTTCCCAGACCACTTAGTTCAATTCTCTCGCCCCACAGGAACTTAAACTCTTGTACACCTTCACTTTTGAAATGCTTTTAGCTTGTTGCTTCTAATATCAGCATTTTTTTTCCTCACACTTCAGTGTAGCATCTCTTCCCTCCTTCCACTCTAGAAAGTGGGTTGGGAAGAAGGGAACAGGGCAAATGTGCTTGGGAGATACTGCATCAGAGTGGTGTGTAAGTAAAGCACTTACATAGATCTTCCTCGCTAGCGAGGCCAAATTTCTTTATACATTTTGTATAAAATTTATTTTTATTCTCCACATAAACTTAATTCTCCACTGAAACATGGTCATCCCAGAAGTGAGACACAGATGCTGATTTAACCAGACAAGGAATGCAGAAGAGGAAATGAGGAAGAACATCATACTTAATTGAAACTTCAGGGGAAGAAACTTGGTAATGATCTCATGCTGCAGCATGTTTGGGGTGCCAGAAACCTTATTCTTAGGAAGACAACCAGGTTCCTTAATGTGTATGTCTGCTCAGATCCATTATTACACATCTCACGTACTGTAGACCTGCTAACTGAGCACAGTGCTGTCACTGCCCGGAGAAGACAGTGGTCACTGCTGGCTGAAGATAGCTTTCAGCTCTCTGAAAACTAGAAATGTAGGGTAGGTTTCTCCCGTAGTGAATGAAGAGACCCAGGCACTTCCAAGGAGTGATTCATCCCACCTATCTTAATACCTATCTTAAAATGGAATTAATTGCCCTTGAGGGGTGTCCATCCCTTTCCATTGATTATAAATGGAGGCTAGATGACTAGCCTAGACTAGGCACCCTGTTTTTGAGGTGGATGAAGTCAGATGAGATGATGAGATATTATAGTTGTAGGGTGTACTCAATCATTGCTATTAAATTCAGACAGCCTGAGTTAGCTTTCAAGCAGGTAGCTCAGGTAGTGAGAGCCATACAGCCACAGATATGGAGCTCAGCGTGGATTTTCCCGGCTTCCTGGGGCGATGTTTTGTCTTTTACTGAACTATGAACTGTCCATGCTATATTTCTGACAATGTAAGGATTTGTTTATAGCTGCCTTTGAAGTATCAGTCCAGCTGCTGTAATGAGTGCAATGCAGACACATCTTTAAAAATGGTGCTATCTACATCATTTATCACTTCTTGCAGGACTTAAGTAGCCAGGTACTACTCAGGTCCTACTCAGCTTGGCTTGTGTGAACTGCTGAGATTAAAGCTCAGGTTATTTAGCGGTTGGCGTAGTATTCGGTAACATTCTCACCCTAATTAAAATATTGCAGCCGTGTAAGAAACAGTGTAAAGGTTATAATACATCTTATGGGTGTTACCTACAAAGAATACCGGGGAACTATACCTGCCCATTCCTGGTTTCCCGCAGTAGTAGGCATGGTCTTAAATGTTACGTGCAGTCGGAGGCAGTTGCGGTGTTTTGTTTCACTGTTCTTAGAGTAAGTTAGTAAGTCAGGCAGACAATTCTGTACAGCAGCTTCACATTGTTGCAGAGCCTTCTTGGAAAGGAGCACTTGCAGGCACTGTTGTAGTACCGGGTATGGTTGTTTACTCATGGTAAATCCTAGATTAAATGTGCAAAAGAAGTCCAATTTTAAATGGCAGTGTTAAAAAGGATCAGAAATTCAGAGATTACCCATCAAAAGTGGATGGTATTCACAGTTATTTGATGCATTTTCAAATATGTATTTTCAAACCTGTGTTTCTCTCTGCTACAGAAGCTGGAAAAGAATAGGGACTTGGACATATAAAACACTGTCACTGGGTCAGACAATATAGAGGGCACTCTGCATGGACTACATATATATCACAGAACCATTGAATGGTTTGAGTTGGAAGGGGAGCTAAAGATCATCTAATTCCAACCCCCTGCCATGGTCAGGAACACCTTCCGCTAGACCAGGTTGCTCAAAGCACCATCCAGTCTGGCCTTGGGCACTTCCTACAACTTCTCTGGGCATACATTCCACATTTGTACAAGACCCAGATTCTTATTCAGATTCTTAGACAACAACATACTACAATTAATTCAATTTATCTAGTGAATTTATTAAGCACCGTAGACATATGAAATGCAATAATGTTGTTTCCAGGCTTGTAGGACACCAAATAAATTATGAATAATGTACTTTTTTGTTCCTGGGATCTCTTGTTACTGTAAACATTAGATTTGTGGAACCTTTTTTTTTTTTTTCCTTTTTTTTTCCACACTGGACACTTTTTGGCTTTGATGATCTGGGCTATGGGTCCACTTACATTTTTAGTCTTTTTTTGATGTCTTTGAACAATTGTCTGTAAAACCAGCACTATAATAAAATTACCACCTCTTTAGAAAGAAGTGTTGAATACAGAAGAGGGCTCAGTGTTAGAGCTGTGAATGTAATTTATTCAGTGTTTTAATTCATCACCTAAGCAGTCCAAATGAAAATCATTTTTGTAAAGGGACATATGGATAAAATTTTCAGAGAGACACAGGGTGGATTGGTTTGCAAGTGCAGTTGTCTAAAAGCTAGATATGGTGTCCCAGCTAGTGGTCAGAAGAGAGAAACAGGCATGTTTAAAGGCTGATTTAACCCACCCTACATATCCACAAGTTGTGCAGATCTCTGAAGGTGAACAGTGACTATTGTTCTTTAAACCTTTTAGAAGGGGGCTTTAGAGTCTGCTTTTTCAAAAGTCGCATTGAAGGGTTACTTTTTGAAGTCTGTCACATTTTAGTATATTTTCGGATGTTGGTGAGCCTCTCCATGTTAGACATAAATAAGCAGTATGCAGTCTTTTATGTTTTCCTCCTGCTTGAAACTCTCGGGCAGTCTGCAGAAATGTCCACCCTGGTTTGAAATGTTCCCTTTCCCCATGCTGATGTGCTTATTACTGTTCCTTTCCCAGAGGCTGTGGCCCCTGCAGCTCAGCAGTAGTGTGGCTTTTATATGGGAGCCTCCTCAGCTTCACGGCAGAGTCAGACGGTTTAATTAACCTTTATCTTTTGCTTTGGAAGAATGAGCCCAGGGTATGCTTATTACTGATGTGAAGAAGTCTCACGCAGCAGTATTCATTGCCTGCAGTATGGCACACGGTCATGAGCATCCCTGAGAATTAGGACTGCAGAATTACAGCACATGAAGGGTACGCAGGCTGTATTTATGTAGGGTCTGTGCTCCGCATGTATGCTGGCTTACCAGCCTATGCATTTAATTTCACTCTTCTTGATCTCTGCTACTTCTGAAAGACACAGATGGCAGCAAAAGAGAAACCTGATAGCAGCTGGCTTGTGGAGAATCTTTATCATAGACAGGTATGAGAGAGTACTAAGGACTCAGTGCTCCCAAAATCCAGATAACAGGGACTGTTCTTTAGATACAGCTCAAGGATGAAGGAAGCTTTCTGGGAAGCATGTTTACTTTTGCGTGAGGTACAAAGTAAACACCTCACTAAATATATACATGCCATACCACATTAAGAATTAAATTGAGAACTATTTTTTTTTCTGTGGTGACTCGGTGTAAAAGGGAATAAACAGTAGATTTAAGGTAGGTAACAAGGGGATACTTACACGTCAGATAAATAATAACATGTTGACATAAAAGAAACAGATCTTATTGATTAAAGGGAAGATATCTCTAGTTCTTAGGTCTTGCTTTATGCATATGCTACAGACAAAAATTACAGTAGGAAAAGTTCATGTCTGAGCACACATAATTTGGAAATGCCAAGATTACGGTTACCAGTGCAGTTTTAATTCATGCCTCTCAAGTATGCATGACAAAAGAGTCCTTCATTGTACGAACATATGCTGGTTTATCCGTCGGACAGCAGTGTCCTGTGGGATAGAGCGTGGCCACTTATGTGATCCCATACCTTATTTTTTCACATGACCCCATGACAGAGAGAATTCAGTCCCAAAGTATTTGTTAATCCTGAGTGCCCCGTTTGAGACACACAAGATCATATTTTTCAGAGCTTTTAACAATATATAGTGCTTTATATGTTCAAAGCACAGCTCTTGGATTGGGTTGGTGCTTCTGAAGAACGAACATGAAGGTCTCATATATGGCACTGGGAAAGGTATGAGCACACAGTGAATACAATCTGTGAACACTTGGCTTTGAGCAACTGAACTATTGCCACAACAAGAAATTGTGTGGCAGGAGCATAAAATCCGTGGGCCAGCAATCAGCTACCTTTGCCAAGCTGCAAACAAAGCTTTTAGTTGATAAAACCCAATGAATTTCCATTCAATGAAATTTTATTTTTCAAAGTTTTTTCAAAGTTGTCAGATTTTACCAAATCTGTCTGAATTTCCATGGAAATTACAAAAGGCATATTTCTGACAAAAGTGCTAACCTGCAGAGCCAAGTTTTTCCACTCCAAAATACAGTGACAAAAAAAGCTTCAAGAAATTATTGCCAAAAATGTTTTTTGAGGCACTGCATTTTCCCTTTGCTAACTCATTTCCAGGAAGGTTTGAGCCATTTTGGTCAAAACTGAAGGAGTATGCTTCTCACTCACGCAAGAAAAAATTGAATCCAAACAGTCAAAATTTGGTAAACTCGCAATCAGCAGAAAACTTACAATTTTGGGCAACTTCAACAGCAGGCAATCCTACAGGCCCCACCTCTAACATATTTAATCTATCGTGTTATTAATTTGCACTTTAAAACAACCCATTAGCTGCAATGGTAATTCTGTGTAGGGAATGTATTGCGCAGGGGCAGCCTTTCCTCGTGGTCTGCCATGTCTTCAGCATTGACCTGGATGGGTCAGGTCCATGGTAGTGACTGAAAGGCTCTGAGCAAGGCTCCATCTCCAGCTCGAGCATGATGTGGCTCCTTCCTAAGTGCCAAGGACATGCTGGAGAAGGCGGTGTCCTTTGGAGAAGATGGCACGAGGGCCACCGCGGCCTGCAGGCCCTCTGACGGCATTGGGGTTTACTAGGCCTCCAGGCGCCGGCATTTGGCAGGACTCTCTTTCCCCACCCTGAGCCTCTCCACAGAGGCAATTTGGTGCGCATACACTTCAACCGAATTGGCACAATCCGCGCAGACATTACAGGCTGGAACACACCCGCAATGCGAGTAGTTTGTGCAGTAGACCGTGACTCCTCCAGCACGCCCGGAGCGCGGAGCCAGGCCTGGCTGCGAGTGCTCCTGCAGCCCCTCCGCAGCGCCAGTGTGCGCAGCGGTGTCAGTTTTTATTTGCTTCTGACAAGGAATTTTTTTTAGGGGGAAAAAAATAAAAGTTGTTTAAGAACAACAACCACAGGAAATTAACATTGAAAAACTACTCCAAACTCTGCCCTAAATAACTTCCAGTGCTGGATTTGGGCTGGTGAACGAGCTTGGTTTAGTTTGGGTGAGGGGCAGCCACAGCCTGGACCCGGACACCATCCAAACACAAAGGTGGGCCAAATCCAGACCCAATTTTGTCACTGAAGACCAGTTCCAGTCAGTGCATGTGAAGAAAGGCACCTGAGAGCCTCCTGGGGAGGGTGTGGAGCTGTGTGAAACCCAGGGCAAATTACCAGCCCTTCTGCAGAAGTAAGCGGAGCATTCCTTGGTAATAGGCACATCCAGAGGCACAGACTTTTGTATTTTGTATACTCTGATGTAAGCTACTGAAACAAGGCTTTCTCTTAGCTGCCTTCTCCTTCTTTGGATTTGCATGACTCAGAGTTGTGAAGATGCTGGGTCCATTTAAAACCAGTGATACAAATTGTTTTAATAAGTTTTCATCTTGGTAGATTGGACGAGCTGGTCAGAAGCATCCAGAGTTGCAATTCATGCTTGAGATCTGCTCCTTTATAGAAATCCTTCCTTCCTGTTTAAAATATGCAGGCTCTTATTTGCAGATGGTAGGTGATGATAGGAGTTATGGTGATGGCTGGGTCTGTGTTTGTACGAGTGGCTGTGCAAACAGAGCAAAAGGAGGGGTCCTCCCTGTTTTACAGTGCTGGTCGAGCTCTCCAAGCTGTCTCTGGCTCCATGGGCCATAGAAAATGAGGAGACCATGCCCTTCACGGTATCTCTTGCTTTCAACAAGCTTCAGCTTGGTCAAAGAGAGAGCAAGGCCAGTGAGAAATGCTGCAGGAAAATCCAGCTGCTGCAAGACATTGTGCTGCAGGGAGCTTGCTGCTTGTCTCATTGTTGTTCACTGGACCAGGCTTAGGGATGACTGGTTTGTTGTGGGTTTTGGTACTTTTTTAAAGTTAAAATAGCCTTTATTTTGGAGACAGATAGATTGCAGTGCCGAGCAAAAGGAACCTTCACCAGCAGTTTTATTTTCCTCCCTACTACAACTTCATTTAAGCTTTTTCCCATTTCCTTTACTACCGCGGTATTCCCATCCTCAGGAGCCAAGCAGCTGAGGGCTGAAAGAGAAGTGTTGTCAGGAGAGTGATTAAAACAGGGATTGATGCAGCTGGGAGCCAGGGTTCAGTAACCTCTCTGGGCCTCCGCGTTAGTGTTATGTCAGATACAGTAGCTTTACCATGCGAGTTGAGTTTATGCGTTTTTTATTGTCTCTTGCTGCCAGAAAACGTTGACCCCAGAGTGGCCGCACTGTGTAAGCAGTCCGTGGTGGAAGGCAGCACGTTCCGAAAATCATTTACGTTCCCTCTTTAATTTGTCACTTATGGGTCATATCTTACTACATTTACATTTTTAAATTAGTTCAGTGTGCCCTGAGCTCTGGTTCCAGAATCCAAGCTGAAAACTTCCCAACTTTACGAGTTATTAAAAAAATTCCAAAGCCCTCACTTAATTTACATCCAGTATGCAGAACAACTTAAAGCTATTAGAAGGCTTCACATTTTTATAAGGACATGAGTTTGGGGAGAGATTAGATTGTAGGGTTCATATGCAATATGGAACAGTTGCATATACTTGATCACCTCTTCAAAGAGGATCCTGTCAAGTGAAATTTGGCCCAAAATTTAAAAGGAAAAAAAAAGTTTTGGCATAAAAAACAATCTGGTCAAAATAAAATGGTTTTTCCAACATAAATTCCATTAAAAGTAAAGCCAGACCCAGCAAATGTTTGAGATCTCCCATATGGACTGAAGAATAGTTTTACATTGGATCACAATGCAGTTTTTTGGAGAGCATTTGAGACTGCTCCTGTTTTGGAAGCGTGCTCATGTCTTGTTTGAATGACGATTTAGACTGTGTGTAGCAAAACCCAACGTTAGCATATCTGGAACATCAGCATAAAGGCTGTCTGTCAGAAGAAAAAATTCTTTTTAAAGAGAACAGAACACACCTACCCTTTGACATTTTTTTTTCGTTCTTTAATTCTCGTGTCAGCAAGTTCTGAAGACCAGACCTCTGTGGTCAGATGAGTAAGGTAGGGATGTAGGAGGACAGTTCAGTGGCTGAGACATTTGCACACAGGTCCTCCAGGTCTGTCATCTGCCTCTGATGTCTTTATGACATTTCACAGAATCACAGAACAGTTGAGGTTGGAAGGGACCTCTGGAGGTCACCTGGTCCAGCCCTCCGCTCGTGTGTCCCTTGTTGGTGCATTTGAAAAAAGCAGATGTCCAAACTTACTGATATCCGTGGAAGTTGGATACCTCATTCTCTTGGTCTCAGCTCCTCTCGTATGAAGTATGAATCAAGGTGTTGGTTTACTGGAGTTATGTTTTTAAGGCATATTCCCATACAGGGCATATCACAACATGGGTTAGAAAGCCTCAGTTTCCCTTGATAAATAAAAACATACTTTATTTTTATTTTTATTTTATTTTATTTTATTTTATTTTATTTTATTTTATTTTATTTTATTTTATTTTATTTTATTTTATTTTATTTTATTTTATTTTATTTTTATTTTTACTCCATCCTCAAGATGAGAAGAAGCGTTTTTGTGTTGTTTTTTGTTTTTTTTTTCCATCCTGTGAGCTTTGAGCTCCCAGCATACAGACGTGCTCCGTATTGCTGTGTCAGAACAATGAAGCTCTCTTAGGCCGCAAACTCCAGTTCCTTCAACCCCTTGAAGGCATTGCAGGAGGTAAAGGTTGGCTCGTAGGTGTGAGCCTCTCATTACATCAGCCCTTAATCAGAGCTGAGTAAGTGGTGCTGCTTTCAGAGAATGGCAAGCACCAGGCTCTGCTTAGGAGCCTTCCTCTAGGAAAGCTTTATTCTAGTACAGGCTGCCGAGACGAAAACCAGACAAAACAGAAAATCCAAAAAGATGAAACTTCTACGGGATAGCCAGCCTCCCCGCGTTCACTTTACACCAGCATCATGCCGCTGGCTGCTGATGTGATTGCAGTCAGGTGCGGGCGCTTTCTGCCAGCTCTACGCTTTGTGAACCTGGGGAGCGAGTCGAAGAGGGTTTGTGCAGCCGAGGGGAGGCAGCTTCCCGGCCGTGCGCGTGTGTGTCTTGCGGGGTGGGGAGGGAAGGCATCCTTAAACAAACACGTGCAACCTGCCGTTTTAGCTGCGATGGGAAAACCAGCTTGACAAGAACGAACTGCTTCGCCAAGCGACATTCAAGGGAGGTTGGTGGGATTTTAAACAAATCTCCTTAAGCGAGCATGAAAACAAGCTATTTAGCGCTCATTAATGTCTCAGGTTAAACTCTTGAATAATTTGTCATGGTTAGGCTCTTTCGGTTTCATTGGTGTTTTTCTAGTGACTAACGAGATGACAGCTACACATGCTCCTCGGTATGCCACTGTTCACAATAGGGTTTAAAATTGTGTATTTGTTATTGATGTCATTAAAGTGATGGATTTGAGCTCGGTTTCTGAGGCAGCCGACTGGGTGGTTAGGACTAATTTCTAGCAATGGTTTTGGAGGTTGAAACCAAAGTGTGTATAAAAGGAAATGTTTCTTCTTTTAAGCAAATAATTTGAACCCAGATGAATGAAATTTAAGCAAGTGGGCATCAACTCGGAGTTAATTTTGACATAGTTGTCTGGAAATCATCACCAATTAAAATATTTTTATGAGCTCGAATGTAGTATTGTCTTTCGGTGCTTATGTAAGAGAGGAACAAACTGCTTGTTTAACCCCAGCCTGGAGACTACTGGCCAGAGTACAGGACTGAAGTCGCAGCCATCTGGAGCTGCAGCGAAGGCACGGTCCTTGGCAAACCTAACCTTGTGGGGGCAAGGCGACTGCAGCATGTGAGCTGCAAAATATGGAAATTGGAGCAAATCGCTTGCACCGGTCAGGATGTGCGGCTCATTTACAAACGAATCTCTCCAAAGGCTTTTGACTTTTTCAGACGATAATTACTAATAGAAAAGACAGACGTAGCCGTTTGCGTCCGCTTCTGCAGTGAGAGAGGGTTTGTGCAGGATGGGGTCTCCTGCAAAAATCCCGCAGTGTGTCTGGGACGTGCAAAGAGGATAGGAGCAGCTCTGGAGCCCGGGAATCCTAGTTCAGAGCAAAAATGACTCCCTTGGGTTGTTATAATGAGGCTCTTTCATGTGCTCCTCCAGACTGAATAGCTAGCGAGATAGCTCCTTAATTTGTACACACACCTTTCACACCTGCACATAAAGAAAAGCTTTGATGCCAAGTGCTTGATGGAACAACAAAATGAGTATGTGCAGAATTAAAAGGATACACACCACGCTCAAATATTTGTATAGTTTTTTAGACTCTGCACATTTAAAGTAATAATGAATACCCTGTCTGAATGGGAGGAGTAGTGTCTGCATTGTGAATTTGGCCTTTTCATGAGAGCACCATTGTTTTTTGTTGTTTTTACATTGCTAAGAGAGTTGAAATGCTGAAGACTCGAGTATAAATGTCTGTTGCTGTGTTTCCAACCACAGTCTCACTTACTCAATGAGACAAACTTTTAACATTTAAATTTTTCTTATTAATGTTTATTGAGATTTTTGCATTTTCTTTTATTATGCTATATGAATACATATACATATATATGTATATAATAATGCTGTGTGCTTGTGAAACAGTCTATCATGAAGTTTTTTCCCATCCCATAATTATCATCATTTGATTCTCGTGCAGTGGCGTACTTCTACTAGTTGGGCTCGCAACGCTGCAGACAGGTGATCAAATATTTAAACACAAACAAAACTGTTTAGATCTAACTTACAGAATCATTGTAGCTTCGGTATGTATGCACGGAATTTGCTCTGCTGTGAAGTGTTAACACTAGACCTGTGCACCACTTGAGTCTGAAAGAAGGTAGACCTGAAATTGCACTTCATTTCAGCCTCCAGTTGAGTCCATACTGAGAAAATTTCAGGGCTTAGACACGTGCTCGAGTTACAGGGGATGACTGTGTTACCACATGTCAGCTGAGCCACTGCAGCTGCCCGGTAGGTGCTCCTGGCCCTCCCCGTGAACGTAAGTTGATTTGATTTAGCTTAGCCCTCAATAAAAGAGGCTTAAGATAAGTAGAATCACTGCACACTTGCGGCAGTCAGAGAGCATGCACGCAGATGGTTGCCATCCAGCTCCGGGACGCGGTAGCCTATTCCACCCCAGGAGCGTGGCTGTGTATCTTCATGGTCCCGTATCGGCAGTAGTCGAGGCAATTTTTTAGGACAATATTTGCATTCTCTTTTAAAAATTAGTTGTCGAGTCCCTTAGAATAGGTGGGTTTGTTGGCTTGTGTACAAATGCTGTTTCCAGTTCCCCCTCTCAGCCTCCAAGCGTTGCTGATCGCAGAAGAGCAGCAGAGGAAACCGTGTCAGTGTTGTTCTGAGGGACTCGTTCAACACACTAATGAATTTATTCCTCAGCCTGACTGGGGACAGACATCTTTATAGAAACTTTGAAAGGTATTTTAGACCCTGAATTTTACCACTTTTGACTTTTCAGATATTCTGAATGTGGAGAAATACCTCGCATTTGTTTGCCTTGCAATTCCCACACTCCACAGCATTTAGCACATAGCAGCCAAGGGCCAATTTAAGGCGTTTGCTTTTGAAATCCCCTGTGGCGTCCCTTGCTTGCTGAGGAGGGTGAAGTTGCAGGACTTCTCCAGGGTGTAGGCAAAGAGCACGATCGTGAGGTCCGTGCTAGGAAGCGAGGCTGCACTGTGAAAGTGGGCGAACCCTCAGCCACGTGCAGTAAGTCACGGCTGAGCATCGCGTTGGACTTTCAGCACGAGTGATAACTCTTTTAGTCATTTCAGCTCAAAGTGCATTATCTAAGCGTGTACCTCTGGATTTATAACAAGATATCCTCAATCTGTTCTTCCTCAGCAAGTTATGACCCTCCCTAGACTAGGGATTTGAGAAATTAGTGGGTTTGGTTTTTCCACTTTCTCCACCCTTTTGAACAAATGGGATTTCTAGCTCCTTATCTTGTGGACCTTCTGGGCCATTTCTCTACTCTGTGTCTGTGTAATTTTCTAGCAGGTGGTGTCTATCCCTGTACTAACATTTGGTGTCCCTAACAACATTTGGTTCTTATTATATGTAGATACAGACAATCCATGGATAATCATAAACATACATGTCCATGGGGAAGGTCCCATCTCTTCCCTCTGGATTAAGATAAAATTTTTCTAAGGGAGGAAAAGAGAAAAAAGTGGGTCAGCATGAGGTAACTCCCTGAGCTCCTTCGAGAGCCCAGGCTGACCTTGCAGTCAGCATTTCTCATGTCCCCATTCAGTGGAGGAAGCAGATAGCAAACCCTACCTCAAGTACCGTAGGCGAGGTGTTGGGGTGGAGGCATCTACCATAAGCTCCTTATACTCCCTGCAGGTCTCCAGGAAACCTGGGACATGTGCAAGCCCTGCGATGTGAACAGTGACCAGGTTTCAATTAAACATCTCGGTGAGATTGGCTTCTGCTCTGGGAACAGAGAGCAAGCTCCAAAAAAGTCAGCGCCCATTAGCCGAGTGCCTAAGCAAGATTTATTTTTTAAAGCATTAGTTAAAAATTTATGGAGTTTGGTAGGCAAAGGAAGTGTTAGCCAGAGTGAGCTTTACAAGAGCATCAGAAGACCCTAAAAACAGACATCCTAGAAATACTGACAGTGGACTAGGCGTCAACCTGCTGCTGCAAGACTTGGTTGGGTTTTTCACCCCAAAGGGATTAAAAATAATTGAGTTGTATGAGAGGGGAGAAAGCCTTCAGGCTGTTTTAATCTGGAATTCTGCAACCTGACGTTAATGAGAAAAACAATTTTTTGGGCCATTTTTTTGCCAATTCATGTCTACATTTCAGACAGTAATAAATTGTCAACTTGTTTGTGAAACACTTGGCTTGTTGCATTTCTAAATGCAAAGTACCAAAGCAGTTACTGTGAAATCCCATTTTGTTTTGGCTCATGGTATTGCAATGACCTCTTTTGTTGTCTTTTGTAATTAATAACTTGCTTTTCTGTCACTTCTCCTTGCTGCCCATATAAATATTTCTGAAACGGAGCCTCTGATATTTGCTAACCCTGCCTTTCGTTAGCAAGAGTGAGCACATGGGAGCAATTTGGGATGCCAGGTGCGTTCCTCTATGTGTTACCATTCGGCGTGTCCCTCCTGTTCATTGCAGTGCTGATGCAGAAATACTCAGGTAGAGAAGAAAAAGCTGTAAAAAAGGTGAATTCTTTCCTCTTGTTACTGTGATACTTGCAGCTGTGCCGACAGAAGTAGCTCGTGCTTCTGCTGCTCCGCACGTGTAATCCAGAGTGCAACCATAAAATAAAGGGAACCTGGAGTAGCCAAGAAATAAATAGCTTCTCTGCTAGCATACCTGTCTCTAAAGGCTTGCAGTTTATGGAGGAGTGGAGCACATTTGTAAAACTATAATTTTTAAGAAAGTAGACTTCAATATCTAATGGTACTATAGCTAGAGCAATGAAAGCTGAGTGAATGGGAAGAGGGGAAACCACCCCAAATACATGTGCAGCAAGTGGTAAGAGAAGGAGGGAAAAATAAGATGAACGGGAGAGAATGAAGAGGAAATGTTTGCTGGTCTCTAGTTTTTTTGTGTTTTGTTTTGTTTTGTTTTTGGAGGAAGCCACCAGAGAATAACAAAGAGGAAGACAAAAAAAAAATAGATTTGGTTTAAAAGGAATCAAAGAAGGAAAAAGACGGGGAAAGAATTATGTAAATATTATTTATTTGTCCTGCTGGCTGATAAATTACTTCCTTCTTACTTGCTCCATTGAAAACTGAGCAGCCAGCAAGTTTTGGATGATCATATTAATAACATTGGTTTATCTTCAGTAATTTCTAAGGCATGGAGAGAGTTCTCTAGAACCTGTTAATAAACTCTGCACAGTACTGATGGGAAGAGAATGATCTCTAACAAGCCCATAATTTCAAGACTAATTGATCAGATGCCCCATGAAATAATTGTTTTGAGTGTTGGCAGTTTCCTGTAGACCTCAACATAGGGCAGGGTGGCTCTTTTCCCTGCTCGACAGGGTTTTAGTTCTCCAAAAGTATTGCTTATTAATTCTGGGGTGTTATGAGTCACGTACTACCAACACTTGCTGCCCTGTTTGACATGGATGAGTGAGGCTAAGCTTGCATATAGTAGTCAGGTAAACAGCCATCCCGTGTGTTCAGGCATGGGGAACAAAGCTTCGCAAGTTCCATCGCAAGAAACTGAGATCGGTGGAAATCCCCATCAAAATAAGGAAGGATATTTCTCTCGAACCAGCAGCCCGTGCTATTTCTGAAAAGACCAAGGAAGCGATGGCATTTCCAGAAGTTTTACCTTTAGGGTGTGGCATAAAACTAAGGATGTTATCATTTGTGATCAGAGATCTCGTTGTACTTTCACAAGCACATTAATAGTGGCCCACGGATGCCAGCCATTATAGCCATGTGAGTATGAGTTCTTGTTGCTGCTTTGTATGATAAGCAATTTTTTACGTGACTGCTGAGTTCCTGAGTTTTGTTCAAAATCCCCAAATTACCTGACATTACACGTTGTTGCTAAATGAAGACTGACTTCCTAGACATAGGCATGGTTCTGCCTCTTGAGCAAGAAGGTGAGATTTGGGCTTAATGATCTCAAAGTGGAGTGGCATCTTGCTAAGATAAAGTAGATTGCCTCTTTGAACTCAGTTCATCTGTCAGAAAGTTAGATCAATTTATAGAGTGAATCAGTGCTCAAGTGCAGTTTTCCTGTCTTTTTTTTTTTCTTTTTTTTTTTCTGGTCCTTACTAAAACCTCAAAACCACGATGGGTAATTTCCCCAAGATCCACTTTAGACGTTTGTGGCATGTAGCGTGAAGCGTAGGTGCAGCTGGCCAAACCCAGGCACTCTTATCCTTGTGAGCATTTTCCTTCTGCTTCAGCGAATCACACAGGAAAAGCTGCCACCCCTCTCCCCACAAAACCAAACGCTAACCGGAATAGCAGTACTGGCCCAAATCTTGCTTCTGAAGTAAGTGGGAGTTTTGCTGTAAGCTCAGAGAACCGCATCTGGCCATTTCTGCCCTATTTAACATCTCTCGAACCTCTGCCTCCATTTGCCACACCTCAGCTGACAACCGATTATTTTTCCACGGTGCTGAGACCTTATCAAGCATGCAAAGCTCACAAATAATGTTTAACCACAACTATTGCCACAGGAAACTTTGGCCCAAAATTTAGGTTTTGTTTCGAAACAGAAGGTTTGGGGGAGAGAGAGAGCATTGTTCAACCTAGCTCGGACAAAAATACGTTGGTAGCTTTGCTGTCACTAGCACTTTCAGTATGTCTTTGCTGTGTCGAAAGGCTCACTCAGAGCATTTTCACAGAATCACAGAACTGTAGGGGTTGGAAGGGACCTCAAGAGATCATCGGGTCCAACCCCCCTGGCAAAGCAGGTTCCCTAGAGCAGGCTGCCCAGGTAGGCGTCCAGACAGGCCTTGAATATCTCCAGAGAAGGAGACTCCACAACCTTCCTGGGCAGCCTGTCCCAGTGCTCCGTCACCCTCACCGGGAAGAAGTTCTTTCACATGCTGGTGCGGAACTTCCTGCACTCCTTTTTGTGGCCATTACCCCTTGTCCTGTCCCCACAAACCACTGAAAAGAGGTTGGCCAAATCCCTCTGTCTCCCACACCTCAGGTATTTATACACATTGACGAGATCCCCTCTCAGTCTTCTCTTCTCCAGGCTGAACAGACCCAGGTCCCTCAGCCTTTCCTCATAGGGAAGATGCTCCAGGCCCCGTGTCATCTTTGTGGCCCTCCGCTAGACTCTTTCCAGGAGATCCCTGTCTTTTTTATACCGGGGAGCCCAGAACTGGACACAGTACTCCAGGTGAGGCCTGACGAGGGCAGAGTAGAGGGGGAGGATCACCTCCCTTGACCTGCTGGCCATGCTCCTTCTAATGCATGCCAGAATTTTGCTAGGGCATGAGAACTAGAAAGTACTGCTGACTTAACAAACCAACCTGATTTAGTTGCATCAGTAAGAGCAGCTTTGATAATGGTAAACAGAGGTGAATACAACTTTACTGGAGGTATAATTTTTTTGTATTTCCAAGTGTCAATGCCACTGCTAAGAGGGTGATTGCTCACTACCTTGCCCTGGACAGACAAGAAATGGGAGAAAATCCTCCAGACTTATGAGGTGAATGGATAACGTGGGAGGAAAAGCAGTAAGTCCAAGGGAGGAGCTGGCCTTGCATCCAGCACTTGCATGATCTGGAGCTGAGCATCAATCCTCCACCCCGTAGCAGAGCATCCTGCTCCTGCCCCACGTACAGAAGACTAGGGCTGTGGTAGGACAGGGAGCTGAAGCATTTAGAGGTGGATTTCACTATTTACATGACCATAAATTATCTGTAGCATAATGTTGAAATTGCCATTAGAAGAAGATTAGAAACACGTTTCCTGCCCAGTTTCCTCGCCGCTAGGCCACACAGACGCAGAGCGTGCCATTAACCGCTGCGGAGCCGCGGTACCCAGCTGAGGAAGGTGCTCACTGGGGAGCCTCAAGCTGCGCCTCGGCAAGGTTTGCAACCCATCAAGAAAACAAGGCCATGACCCATTCGGTTCTGCCCTGCTTGCTGGTGCGTGTCTGGTTTCTGAGCTGACGTCCCAGCCACTGCTTTCTTTTTGATCTGGAGCAATGAGCATTTTACACTGAATTCAGAAAGGCTCTCTGAAAAATCCCCCGATCCTGCAGCAAACCTTCCTCTTCCTTCACCCTCTTGCTACCAGGAATTAGGGCTTTGTGATACCACAGGCAGATTGGCACACCAGTATGTGTATGCTTTCTTCGGATTTAATCAGATTTGCTAGTCTGAAATGTAGCATGTTTGCTAATTTCATAAACTAGCTACCGTAACTAAAATCAGACACAATAGCCAAAAAAAAGCCAGATTGCATTTTAGTCCAAAAGGAATATTTCCATGCATAAAGGGTGGTCTCCTTTCTCCCTTTAAAGTCTCCTTTAATCATTGTGTGTCTTGGTTAACATCCCTGTTTTTACAGTATTCCCGTAGTTTACATTCAGAGTTGGATAGGTGATGTTTTAATACATTTCCTATTGTTTTTAGTTGAAGCAGTTTCATTTTGCCTGGATTTTTACCCACTGCTGATTGAAAGATTGGAAGTTTTGCCCTCCGGTCTGTCTAGTTGAGGTGAAGGATCAGCAACGCAGGGTGGTTTGGAAAAATGTTCTCGGCAAAGGCTCCGCTTTGTGCTCACAGCATAATTCAACAAAGAATTGAAGCACATGCTGAAATTTAAGGCTATATTTAAATTTCCTTGTACTTGATGTGGGGCACACATTTGTATATGGCCTGTGCTATTTCAGGGTCAAATGTGGGAGGTAAAATAATTGCATAGGAAACCTCAGCAATGGGAGAAGTTTCCCTTTGTAAAGATGGTTACCCCAGGTTGATGCTTTGCTGCTGCATATTCTGGAGGCTTCAGTCTCAGTTTTGTTGTCTACCAACCAAAGGGAATTAAAGCAGGAGTCAGAGGCAAGCCTTATGCGCTGTGACAGGTGCTAATCTTCCAGGAAATTCATCCTACATCCCACCCATTAAGGGAATTTTATATAAAAATGGTTTAATGTCTCTTTAAAGGTGTCAGCAAGCATGTGAGGACCACACAGCTTGGGTTCCACTGCAAGTAATGGAGTGAAATTGTCTGCATAATTATTTTAGTTGGATTGAGAATCTGCAGTCCTCTCTCGCTTCAGGAAATAAACCTCTGTTAAAACCATATGGCAGTATTCTCAGAAGAGATGTGATTACAGGGCCACTTCTCTTTCAGATCTCCAGGCAGACTTAGAGAAAGTTGTTATGTTTGTGCATAATTAATACTTTTTTTTTCCTTGTGAACAGACACAGAAATTTCATTTTTAGCATGTGTGAAGGTGCTGGTGTGGTTGCATAGCCATGTAAGCTTTCATTTCGGTTTACTGAAGCAGCAATAAATGATGCTGCCTCTGAACAAAGTCAGAGACCCCGAAGAAATGTGCCACCATGTACACATACCCAAACTGCATAACAAAGAAACACCATTAACACAGAATCACAGAATCACAGAATCACCTAGGTTGGAAGAGACCTCCAAGATCACCGAGTCCAACCTCTGACCTAACACTAATAAGTCCTCCACTAAACCATACCACTAAGCTCTACATCCAAACATCTTTTGAAGACCTCCAGGGATGGTGACTCAACCGCTTCCCTGGGCAGCCCATCCCAGTGCCCAACAACCCTTTCGGTAAAGAAGTTATTCCTAACATCCAACCTAAAACTCCCCTGGTGCAACTTTAGCCCATTCCCCCTCGTCCTGTCACCAGGTACGTGGGAGAATAGACCAAAAACACGTGTCATGATCATTTCAGCGCCGCTTTTACAGGTGTCACTAGGGTTACCCTGGTTTGAAGCGATGAGAGCTTGACTAGCTTCTTGTCAATGCACTCACGCTTCTGATTCTGCCGTGCTGTGGTCCTGAGCTTGTGGCTGGGCAGCGCCCTGCTCCGTGTTCAGGATGCTCGCCGCAGCGCTCAGCGCCGCTCCTACCCGGTACCCGCACCCGCCCCAGAGCTGCCGGGGGAACTGCTCGCACGTTTTGGCCCGTTTTTCGTGTCTCTGTTTTTGTGAAAGCAGAGAAGGAAACATCCAAGCACTAAACATGAAGGTGTGAAAACCACAGAGCTTGGTAGAGTTACAATCATCTCAACTGGCAAGCGAGCGTGGCTTGACTTTCACTTTAAATTCAGCAGCCGCAGTTCTCCTCTTTCATCAAATTTGTACAAATGTACATCCATTTATATTTTAGCGAAGATTTGCACCAGAGTTAACAAGAAAGCAAGAAACGTATCCTAGAACATTATCAGGGACGATCAAAATGTTAGCAAACCAACCATTCCTAAACACAGTCAGAAACTGTACCAAAGGAAAGCAAAACACACAAAAGCACTTTTTGCTGTCAAATCAGAGGGATGGGCAGAAAGTAAATTACCACCATGAGAGATGTTCTGATAGAACCACCACACCCAACAACATAGTGTAATATCAGCAACACAGAGAAGGGAATGAGTTTTCCTTACTTTATGCAAGAGCTGTGATTTTAAACCAATGTCCTCTTGGCCATGTTGTCAGATACTTGGAGGATACGTGAGGTAACACCCTTGGCAGTAGTTTGGCCATCTAAATCCATCAGGGATTAGAAACTGGGTTCAGTGTTGGTCCTTCAGTCAAAGGG
This sequence comes from Anser anser, assembly GCF_964211835.1. Classification (NCBI taxonomy): domain Eukaryota; kingdom Metazoa; phylum Chordata; class Aves; order Anseriformes; family Anatidae; genus Anser; species Anser anser. Next base: position 5,913,373 of record NC_139722.1, read on the forward strand.
AATCATTAGCACACTGAGCCTTTTGTCAAGGGAGGAATAACTTGTTTGGGCATCAAAACTGGTCGTTGCAAGGAGCAGCAGTGATGGGGACACTCAGAGCCAAACCCCTTTGCTGCTGCCCAGAGGAGAATCATTCCATGGGTGTTGTGGGTGAAAGGACAGCCATCCTACCTGGAGAAGAGTTAAAAAAAAAAAAGAAATTTCTTTCTTTCTCATAGTGCTGAGCTTTCTGTAGACTTTTACCTAAAAAATAATTGATTTCTTTTCTTAAACCTTCACTTCCTTGCAGTTTGTGTTGAAGCTGGAAAAAAAATTTCCATCCCTCTTGTTGCCTTTTTACTTCATTTAAATTGGTTAAGACAGATGAGTTTTACTTGTAAAAAAAACCAAGGCAACACACCACTCAAATATATCCAATTTCTTCAGCATCACTAGCATTGCTTGTTTTAGTTTTCTTGGACAAAATGGGAACAGCACTTTGTGTTCTATTTTCCATTATTCTTTGATGGAATTAAATCAAGTTTGTGCTTAAAGAAAAGAAAATCCCTCATATGAACTTGTTATCCTGTAATAAATGGTGCCTATGGCTTGGGTTTTTATTTCATCAGTGGAAAAGGAAAAAAAAAAAAAAAGCAGTAGGGCTAAAGGTAGACTACACAGCTTGTATCTAAAATTCCATATCGAAGGGTTCAAACACCTAACTTTCACCGTTATAGTGGAAGCAGCTATGTTATTCCTAAAATGAGTCATAGAACATTAAAAACAAAGGGAATAATAAGGTTTAAATTTCTGGAAGCTCTAAAAACTTCAGGGCCAGTCTGTCTCCCACTGAAGACCATGGCAAAACCTCTGTTCGTGGCTCTGGCTGAAAGCTTGGGCTCCATACGATCCCATTTTTCCAATCGTAGGTTCCTTTTTCTTTTTTTTTTTTTTTTATTATCCTGAGAATTAAATGAGGATTTGCCACCCACAAAATGAAACCCAAGGAAAGAAACTTGCTTTAAATAGAATGAGCTATAGAGATTATATTAATAGCATGGGGATGATGAGTATTTCCAGAATTTAAGTACTTCAGTGTTATTTTGGACTGTTTTAAGAGAACGGCATAAAATAGCCTTGTCACTCTCGCATTGCAGAGATGTTTTCCACTGGTGCACTGTGGTGGGCATCCAGACTTCATGACTCACCAAAATAATAATAAAAAAACCTAGAGATTATTCACAGTGCGTGCCAGTGATGATCCAATGCGCTCCCACATATTTCCGAACTAGCGGCTTACGTACAGGTAGGGCTGTATGAGCGTGCTTGCATACGGCTTTGAAAGCTGTTAACTTCACAGCTGCCCTCTTGAATGACTTGTGATTTTTATAACTAGGCATTTACAGCTTCTGTTTCTTTGAATTTCCCTTACTTATTTTTTTTTTCCCAGAGGATTGCACCCACAATGTAATGCCCAAGTAGTTTGCTGTTTAGCAGTGAAATCACGGCAGTGGTTACAGCAGGGTGAAAGCAAATCCCGTGGGCTCTGATCTGATTTAAAAACTGAAACCGGGGCAGCTCAGGGCACTTGTATCAAGACAGAGCTTCCCACGTCCAGTGTGCTGCGTCCTGTCCAGCCCAGGGGGGCAGCGACCAAAAGTTCATGTCTTCCAAGTTCCCCTGCTGTACAGGAGAGGGAGACTCACCAATTCCGACCTAAAACTCAGGTCCTGCTTGGAGCAACCTGCTCTGCCATACCTCGAGGAGCAGCCGCTCAGCACTAACCTGATGCTGCTAGAAGCAGTGGCAGCGGTGTTTGGGGTTTCCACGGTCTTCTTGCTCAGCCCCCCAGTGCCTCAAGAGCCCACCCCTTGATGAAGCAACCAGGAAATCCTACGGGACATCCTCTCCCGTGGCAGCCCCGGCATTTCTCAGGCTGTCCCCGGGTGTCCATCAGCTCCGACAGCCGCTCGGTGACTGGCATCACCCGCTGCTTGTGTTGGACACCCTCCAGCGGCCTCTCGCAGGCAGGTCCCCCCCGCCGCCCGCATTCCTCGGGATTTGTTACCTTCTGGTAGCCAAACTCGCAGGCAACCGGCTGGCGAGATTTATTCTCCAGGACTCTGTTTTCCTATTGTTTTAAGTTCACGGGAGGCTCCCTGTTGCTAAACAAACTTTACAACCGTAGGCTATAGGGTCAGCCCCCTGCCCGAGCCCTTCAAAAACGATGATGTGCCTGGTGGCCAAACTCAGCCCATGAGCTGTGTCGCCTTCCCCTTGGTCTCCCCAGGGTTTTGGCTTTGTTTTGATGCGAGGCATCACCTCTGAGCAGGTTAAATGGCTCGACTCTGGAGTAGGGACTGAATTAGGAACCTACAAAGCTTTGGCTGGGGACTTGCATATCATAAGCTTACGGCGCTTTGCTGAGTTTCGGATGTGATATTGTTAAACAGCTGGTCTGGGGCAGCAGCAGTCAGCCTTAGGGCTTGGGAGTTTTAATGCGAGATGAATGTATATAGGGTTGGAGCTTCTGTAGCAGGGATGGGCTTTATATTTGTGTAGCTCACGGCCAAATTTAAGTTTCTACCAGTCTTTGCTACAATTGTCAAAAAAATAAGCCCAGTGGAAGTGGGTAGAAATGAAGCACAATGAGGAGCAAATAATGCCCATAGCGAGGCTGTCTGGTTGGAAAACCTCAGCATTTTGTAGTCTTTCACTGTGTTGAGGAGTTCCCTACAGTCAAAGAAGACACGGATTGTCCAAAACATTTTGCTTCCTTGCCCAGTGATTTTTTTTTCCCCGAGAAATTTGTCATTTTGATGGGTTTTGTTCTTCTTACTGGCATGGGGAGGAGGTTTTGCTAAAACACGTGTTTTAGCAGAAGGGGATGGCCAAGGCTACTCTGTGTGTGACCATCACTCTTTGAATAACCAGCAAAAGAACAAACAAGAAAGCAACAGCCAAAACCAGCTGTAGACTCGTAACACGTTAATGATTTCCAGGACTTTCACCTGGGGATGCAGGAACACTCTCGAGCACTGGGCATGAAATACTAGTTTTATTTCAGTTTTTTTCTCCCCTGAACACAAGTGGAAACGAAGAGTCATGCTTGCTAAATTAATGGAGAAATTAATTTTGCAATATCCACTGTGAGACAAAGAGATGGCAAAGTTATTCTGAAGTTAGAGCTGGAGGAAACTATGACACAGAGGGGTTAATACCAGCGCTTCCAATTTGTGGTTCCTTATGGTCTGAAAAACCCAAGCAGACACAGCCTGAATTTCACTGTGCCTTTTCACGGGAGTTGGAGATGCTGAACGCTTTGCAGCATCAGACCCACAGAAAGCCTGAGCTGTCTGACTTGATGCACTTGTGTTAGGAGTGTTGTGTACGTGGCTTAACCAAGCGCAGGCACTCACCGAGTCCTAGGACAGCGGGGCTAAAAGAAACCTCAGGCGACCTAGTCCATTTTTCCTTAGATGAAGTATTATATATACTTAGATCATCACTGACATCTGTCCAAATTCCTAAATCCTCCAGTACTGTGCCTTCCACTTACTTACCAAGTCTGGGTTTCGTGCTTTTTCTTTCATACTTAAAAAGGAGGTTGCTAATATCATACATTAATCTCTTAAATCTCCTCTACCTCAAATGAAGCCAGCTTTTTCTTGTTCCCTTCTCTGCTGACATAGAGACCAATTGATTACCATTCTCTTTAGGAAACATTTTACTCTTATCATGTCCTTTCCCACTCTTCTCTTTCTCTAGACTAAACAAATGCATTTCCCTCAACTTTTCCATGTGGGTCATGCTTACTAACTCTCTTATCACTCCTGTTGCTCTTCTCTGGATTCTCTCTAATTCGTCTGTATCTTTCTTAGAGGGTGGTGTCCCAAACTGGATAAAGCGCTCCAGCTCATGTCTCACCACTTCTGAGCAGTGTAATAGTTACCTTCTACGTCTTCTCTACAACATAACCATTAATCTTTCCCAGAACTGCATCTGCTTCATTTTTTTAAAGGCAGAATCCTGTTATTGACTCACATTCGCTGGCAACTCGCTGCTATCCCCAGATCGTCCTCAGCAGTGATCTGGTCTATCTGTTTGTTGTGGTGCATTTCTTAAATCCCAAGTGCAACGTACTTCAATTTTACTTCGTGCCATTTTATCGATGATATGGCAAATGTCATTTCTCCAATTTGCTAAGATCCTTTTGGATCCGGACCACTTTCTCCCTACTGCGTGTCATCTCAAGGTTTTAAAATCCTGCTTTGTGTTGCATCATCCAAGTTATTCGAGAAAATAATAAATATTAATTTACTGAAGACAAACTCAAAATGATGCTTAAAATACAATCCAATAAGATCTCATAGCAATAGTCAGTGGGCTGCCCTGTAACACCACTTCACGCATCCCTGTTGCTCTGCTTTAGCCTTTAATGACGCTCTCTTTCCCTCAAAGGCTTGAGAGCAGAGCTTGATCCACCCCAGCTTTCACCTGGGGCAGAAATGCCCCTGCTGGCAGTAGCAGATGAAGGTGGAGCATAACAAAGGGATCAAAATTGCGACTCACCTCCAGGACTGTTGGCAAGATCTTGAGGACATTTCCTCTGTTAAGCCTGGCTGCATCATTTATGAGCTGCTTCAGGCTGTCCATCTTAAAACTTGCGCGGCGTGCTGGCCTTGTGGCAGTGCTCTGACTACCCAGAAAGTTGAACATCTTCTCCAACGTGATGGTTGCCCCAATAAACCCACTCGCTGCCAGCAGCGCCAGACTTTTATCATATTTTGGCCATTTAAAATGGGCTTTTGAGTGTGTAAATAAGAGCAAAGGATGGTGCTAAGCAGAATTTTTACTGGGGAAACCACCAATTCTTTATACCTTTCAGAAGGAAGAAAGGGAGACATCCATCAAACTGTCATTACAAATTAGGTGCCACAAACCTAAGCTCGTGGAGCCGCCAGGAATCTGTAAACCTTTCAAGGGATACGCCTGTTTTTGACATTTAAAATAAAAAGTCTTTATAGATTTTTGTGGAAAACACTGATGGGCCAGCAGCTAAATGACATTTCTCAACAGCCGGGCAGACTCCACACAAACCGAATAGATGCCCGGGTTTAGAAGGACAGGTTAGTTGCTTTCTTTGCTATGCCCAAGAACAAATAATGGCTGGTCTGTACTATTTACTGAGTGGGAAAAGATCTTTCAGGGTGGTTTTTTTTTTTTTTCTTCCCAAAGGCTGAAGCATCCTGGCTTTTGCCTCCATCTAGTCTGACTGTAGATGCCCTTTATATAACAATAACTTGATACTACTCAAAATACTTGGCACTGCAGGCAGGGGAGTGGAATGTAATGAGAACACTTTAGCAGGTCTGAGGGTGAGTAAACTCCAGTAGTTTTGGAATGAGAGGGTAGGGTTTTTGGTGTAAGTCTCTCCCTCACTTGGCATTCACAGACAATAAGAATACAAGGATTAACATAGTAGACTCCGTTTATTACACTTGGGTGGATAAAGCAATTATCTGTCTATCAAGGCTGTAGTAAATTGTGCAACAGCATTAACATGGGTGGATACGTGGATAAATGCTACGCTGCCACAGAGGGTGCTGATACACAAGATAATCCTTCAAGTCTAACTTGTAAAGACTGTTTTCTTTTGGAGTTTATATCATGTTACCCTGGCGAGCGTAGATTGAAATGGCATCTTTTTTATTTTTAACCCCGTTTTCAGGTTTCTTTAGCCATCTGAGTTTTATTAGTAGGGTTATTTTAGAAATATCCCACTTTAATCGAGTTTAAACAATCTGCCTAAAACCTGCTGCATGGATATAAACACAGTAGTCTTCTAATGCAGCAAAACAATCTGTTGAAAGATACAGTACAAACACACACACATCCATCTATTATTGCTTAACTGTTGTTTCTTCCATGCCTGAATTCCCATTGTAACCGCAGCGCTCCGTCTGCAGCACGCTCTTGGTTTTGGGGGTGTAAAACAAAACCAAAACCCCCAAATGCACCTTACTGATGTCTAGAGAGCAGGGAGTTGCAGGGCAGCACAGCATCGGAGAGCTCTGAGGCTAGATTTAAACTAAGCATCTTAAATCTGTTTTAATGGTTGTGTTCACGTCGCCCCCTTTTCGTTCCTTTCAAGTAATCAGGTTTCGCAAGCATTAAGAAAACCAACCCCTCCTGCCAGCTGGAGGGAGGCCAGCTCGAGATTTTTTTTTCTCTCGCCCCCCACCCCCTTCATGTGCTATGATCTTTACTGCTGTTTGCTGCAGCAAGCAGAAGTCGGCGGGCTCTTTATGGGATGGCTACCTTTTTGGGGGAAAAATGTCTTCCTGTTAATTAATGATATTGCTGGGTTAGCATGAGGATGATAAAGTTGGGATGAGGAGCTCTTGCACTTTTGCAGTACGGCCCTTGCTCTCTGCCTTCCCCCCTTCTGCTAAAAAAAGAAAAAGGAGGGAGGAGAAGGGGGAGAGCGTAACAGATACCAGCATGCAAAGGGAATTAAGGCAGGGACCGAGACTTGCGTGACAGTCTCTGTTTATATGAGTTGTCTTTAATGTCTCTGAGCAGCGATGCCAGCAATGTTTAGCTGGTTTCCTGGCACATATGCACACAGATTCCTTTATGTTCCTGAATGATGGATAAAGGTGAAGGTAGAGCCTTGTGGTGCGAGGGGCTCCCACCTGCACCCTCCCCAGCCAGCCGATTTGTGATGATGTTCATATGGGATGTTGCTTAGCTGCGCAGAACGAGCTTCAGGATCCAAGTCAAAATTCAAAAACTTGAAAAGAGAGAAGAGAAAAATAGAAATACAGGAGAGTCATGGTGAGGGGAGACCTTGCTGCTTTGTTGAGTGAGTTGGAGAGCCGAGGGTTGGCACAGCAGAGGGGCAGAGGTGGACCTGGCATCACAGGGGTGAGCTGAGATGCTGGGGAGAACCAGAGCAAGAGCAGACCCACTCCAGCACCTTGTTGCTCTTCTTGTCCCTATCCTCAAAGTGCCTCTCCATTTTCATTCATCAAATCTTCCAGTTTTGCTCTATTCACACAACTCTCCCTGTGCAAGTTTCCCGGCCACCCCAGTCCCTGCCACATGTCCCTTGTGTGTCCTGGGAGCAGCCTGGGGCTCTCGGAGCCCTGCTCCCGCCTCCTTGCTTAGAGAAATTTAGGGAGCAAGAGGCTACTTTGCAGCTGTTGCAATTTGCTGAAAAACCCTGACCTCTGGGTCTGTCTTTCAGCCGGATATGTGCTTTTCACAGACCCCAGCTGAATTTTAAAAAGCATTGATCGCACTTTATATTCCCAAAGGCTTTTCAAGGGTTGAGTTAGGTTCATTCCCATGGGCACTCAGGGGCACAGTTTACGTACCCAAGGGATGATTTCCCCCCACCCTTCCTGCCCCTTTCTCCCTTTAACCTGCTGGAAGCTTTTAATTCATTCCAGACTAGGGGGGCAGCCTGCAAGTCGAGCTTTAGCTCCTGATAAGTCAATGGGGAGATCACCATTGACACCAGAGATGCTCCCAGGGCTTGACCTCAACATGGGAAAAACTAAGGTTCAGACCTACCCCTGCCTCTGCTCACCCTGGCTTTGAGCCACAGCTCCTGGAAGGCCTTAACATAACTGGTTCCCCTGGGAGCTGGATCTGGCCCTTTTGGAGCCATACCAGCAATCCTCACGGACCTTTGGGAGAGCAGGGGTCAGGGGTGAGAAGTTCAGTGGGATTTTGCCAATGGGCTGCATTAGATGTGTTGTGTAGGAACTGAGCCCATCCACAGCATACGTTCTTGTTTGTTACTTATTTTCACTTGTCGGCAGTAGTTTCACATCCAGGCCTTGCCTGCTTTGGGTAGAAAATAGGTCTTTTTTTGAGAACAAAAAGAGATGGGGTCTTGTTTCCTGCCTGCGCCTGTGTGACTCCTGTTGACACTAATAGGGCTCTGTGTACAGCTGGGAGAATAAGCTCTCCAGTCTAATGCAAACCAGTGCCCTCAGCTATTCAAAAAACAAACATATTTTTTTTTCCCTCTATTGAGTGAATTAAATGCAGTTACTGCACCTATGTAGATCCTTGTTGTATGAATTATAAGAACCTTTCCTATGCACAGCCTATGGCCTAATTATGTAATTATGTCTCTTGGGTAGATTATATTTTTCTTCTCATAATTGTGTCTTTACCCAAGAGACTGGAAGGCTTCCAAGCTTTTCCCTTTCGTGGGTAAAAAATTGTTTGGCTCTCTCGCATTTTGTTTTTCTTTTTCATGAACTCGGGTTATGTGTGTTCGGTAGGAGTGGGCCAGGGGATGGCAGAGGGAAGCCAGCCTGGGGAGGATGGGTTTGTCACGAGAGCGACTCTTGTGACTTGCTTCACACGTTTTTGCTTGCGAAGAGCTGATGTGAGTCTTCTGGGCTTTTGCTGATTGATGGCTCTCTTATTTTTACCTCCAGAGCATAGACTGACAGCGCTTTGGAGTGCTATCTTGCAGAAATGATGTGTTGTCTGAAATTTGTAACAGAACAATGAATGTCTTTGCTTCATGCTGAATATGCAGCATTACTCAGTCCCTGCGCAACAGCTGCTAAGAAGCCTTAGGCTCAGGTCTGAACTCTTTTACCGTGGCTTCAATGTGACTTCAGCTTTACAAGCCTGTAGCTGAGTTCACAGTCAGTATCTTCCAGTTACACCAGATCCATAGGATCAAATGGGATGAAATGCAGGAACATGTCCAAAGAGAATTTAAGGAGAAATTGTGCTGAAATTCAGAGGACATGTAACCTGTCTTTTTTTATTGTGATGTTAAATCGTCTGCTACATTGTGTACACAGAAATTCGTCACTAGTATATTAACATTAAAAGTCAGAGTGTCTCAAAGATGCCTCTATTTATAAAGTTAGTAGGAAAATATATACCCATTCTTTAGATTTCTAAAGAGCTTTACTTTTAGTGAACTGTGGGAATGATCAAAACTTGAGCTCTTGGGCTCAGATATCCTTCTTCTGAAGTCAGAGAAAGCTTGGTCTGTATAGGCTGTAATTCACAGGGCGTAATCTGGGTGATTCTTATTTGTGCTGTCCTTAAAGTAAGTTCCTTTTCCACTGCAGTTTTCTTCTCTTTCAATCTCAACACTCAACCCAGAGCCACTGCTGCATATGAAGCCTCGGTTCATGGCCTCAGCACTTAAAGGGTTTTTATTTAATGTGCCCTTGCAAGCTGTAGACCTCCATGGAGTGACACCCCAAACTTCCCCTGTGTGCTCCTGGTGCCGAGCACACCACAACATAGAGCAAACACCAACAGTGGTGCTGTTTTGTGTCTGACCATCATCCCAGCAAACGTGTCCCCAGCAGGAGATGGCCCAGCTTTTTGCTTTCATGACCTTTCTGCATCCCTCAGCATTTCTTACAGAGACACCTGACTTCCGTACAACTTTTTGTTTTCGCTACGGCAGAAGTGAAAAAGAAATGGGTGATGACCGAAAATAGCTATTCCACTTGAGAGCGATAAAAACATCTGTTGACAATCTGGTAACCAGATCACTTTGGTACCAGAAGGAAAGAAAAAAAAACAAAAAAACAACAACAAAAAAACCACCACCATCAACAAAAACAAAAAAAACAGTGGGTGGTGTACATGGTACAAAGAAAGGGTGTCCCTGAATGTCAGCATCTGGCTAGGCCACGTGTAGCATAATCTGATTAGTTTTCAGTTCCACACCCACAAGCTGAAAGATAAAAACGCACACCCCTCCTCCCCGAGGAGGGGAAGATCTTCAAGCATCAACACCACATTTACATTCTGCAAGTCAGCCTCTTCCACGGCCCGATTTACATCTTGACTTCTCCTGCGGTGCGGTGGAAGCTTGGGGCTGAGGGACGAGCTCGCGTCCCCTTCCAGTTACCACATCCAGCCGACTCGAGATTGCGTTGCTTTGATCTGGAAGACATTCCTTCATTTCATTTAAACTGGAATGATTAATCTGGAGATGGAGCCTTCTTACATCTCCTGCCATGGCTGGAGTGTGGTAACCGAACAGAGCAGCTCCCAGGTGCTATTTTGGCACGCGCTGAGGCTGTCAGGGCCTGGCGGGCCGAGGCGGTGGGTGCAGGCTCCGGCTGGCTGGCTGCGGCTTGCACCGACTTCGTTGCACTCCCTCGGTGCTATTTTTTGGGTCAGTTCCTGCAGAACGGCCAAAATTGGCACCAGGAAGATTAATGGCAAAGCTTTCTGTCTCCAGAACCTGATATTCATGTTGGTGTTTGGTTTGAAAGGGCTGAGTGGTGGTGAGAGATTGGGGTATTGCTTGGCACACGTTTTGTGCTACGACAGCAGACAAGCCAGAACAGTTCGTATAGCTTTTGTCTATTAATTCCAAGCTATTTTCATTTCTTTTCCACTTTCTTGACCTGCTCTATTCCAGTGGCTGTTGGGTCTCATCCTTACCCTGTGTCACCTCACGTGACAGTCTCAGCCTTTTTGATTGCATTTGCTATCAAAGGCTGCCTGTGTCCCTAATTATTTCGTCCCCTCTCAGTAAGCCCAAGCCATCCCACAAAATCTTCTTTGTAACGGAGTAACCGACACTAAATGCAGTGTTGCTGGCAGGACCATCCTAGGCGCCGAGTCCTGGCATTGGGATAGCTGCAACATTATTTTATCCTATCCTCTCTGTAGCCTCATACTGCTTTTTAATGTAATCACTGCTGCAGCAGATCACAGATTCTCACTGAGCTATCCACACTTACTACCCTAATCTTTTTTCCTGAAATAAAATTGTGCCTCATGACTGAGACCAAGGAATACAGCTTTTCTTAGCGCACTCCCCTGGGATCAGGAATTTCTCTGTCAACGGACACATATATCAATGAGAGATGAAAAGCAGCTTGTGGAATGAGTTTTAAACATGTATCGCATATTTCATTGCTGCTGCTTATGTGCTACTTAGAAGGCCTTTTTACCAGTGTTTCAGCCCATGCCTCATGGCTGCTCTGTGCTTAATAAGATTTTTTTTTTTCACAGAAGTCAGGGCAAGAGAACTATTTAAGTTTCCTACGCTTCTTTGCAAGCAGCTCCTGAATATGAAGTTTTTTGTTGAGTTTCCTACTTACTTTCAATGTGGGCACATCTTAGCTTTTATGAAAGCACAGTAACCCATAGCATGCAAAGCTGTAATGTAATCTCATCATACGGGGACGTTTCACTTGGGGGAATGTGGCTCCTTGTGGGTCTCTTTGTAACAACATGACTCTGTGTTACAGCCCTAAATTTTAAGTGACCAGAAGGGGAAGGCAAGTCTGTCTTTGGCCCCTTGCTGGTTTCTGGGGACTTGCAGTTCCATTGATGCCTGGGGTCTTCCAGATGTGCATAGATCTCTCTTTTCCCTATGTTTTTTGGGGGGAGGGGATGGTGGTGATGACAACACTCGAATCCACACATCTCTCAATTATTCCAGTTCAAACAGATGTGGGAATCTTTCTTATTCTCCTCCCCCCTGCCTACATTGAAGTGCACTGCTATCCTGTTGAATTTTGTCTTTCTGTGATAGACCCAATTCATTATAATAATACGAGTAGTTAAACACAAGATCTGTTCTAGAAAAGCTATTGGCAAACAGAGCACGATGGAAGCAAAGCTGGTTGTTATCGGGCACAGGTTGGTGCAGGAGTGGTTCCCGATATAGTGATTGCCCAGTAAGTGAGCAGAAGACAGTCAAAATAGTTTGTGCACTGTTTTTTTAGGAAAGCATTTTATGATTCTTTAGCAAAAAGGACGCTGGAAAAACACGGGGCAGGATTTTTCTATCAAAATTCAAAATCAAATTAACTTTGGGGATAGATTCATTCCCACGTAAAGGCAGCCCTGATGTGTAAGGTCAGAGATAGGCTCATAGTGTTTTCCTTATTTTGAGCCCTCTTGAACTTGCTGAAATGCAACTAGGAATGAATAAAAGAGAAAAGGGGAGGGGAAAGGGATTCTATGGAAAAAACAAAACAAAACAAAACAAAAGACTAGAAAATGCAACTGGCAAAGGGAAAGGCAAAAACAGAAAAAACGTGGAAAAAAAAAGAAGGTGCAGAAGGAGAAATCCCAAGAGAGTACTGACTGTGTGTGTGAAAGTTATTTCTTTAGATTTAGCAGCACCCAGCTTGTACAACTTGTAATTTACATAGATTGAAGAGATAATGCTAAAGACTACCAGGCTAGATGTTATCCTATTAATTAAGCTGCCATTATGGAGTTGTTACAAGCCCACCAGAAATCGTTCCCCATTTGAAGTGATTGATACCTCTTAAAGAAAGGAGTCACCTGTGTTAGCTGGTAGTTCTGTAGGTCTCTAACATACAGCAGCTCCTTCTCTTTAATGAGAAAGCTCCCACCTACCCCATGTTTTTATATTGAGTCATCATGGGGGAGAAAAATCATACTTCAAAGCACAGAATAATGGGTCAACTAATTAATTTTTAAAAATTGCTAGAGAAGTTTCTCCAAAATTAAATTCCATTCAGTTTCTTCTCATCTCCTGACCTGAATCCTTCAGTTTTCCCAGAATCCCAGAAGAGTTGATGTTGGGAGGGACCTCTGGGTCCATCTGGTCCAACCCCCCTGCTCAAGTAGGGACACCCAGAGCGGGTTGCCCAGGGCCATGTCCAGGCAGCTTTTGAGTATCTCCAAGGAGGGAGGCTCCACAATCTAGAACCCTGCTTTCTCTAAGTCTAGTTCAAAGTTAACTATTACAGAAGTCACTTTGCCTTCAGTCACATTTGGGCACCGTGGTCCCAGTTAGATGATGTGAACTCACGTACTTCAGTGCTGTAGTGACAGACACCATTAAATCGCATTTTATGAAGAGTGATGGGCTGATAGTTAGATCCCAGGGCTCAGTGGCCTCATTTATACTGTTAAACGAAGCAGTGCCAGAATTGGCTCTTTGGCCCTAAGACTGATGGGGCAATCTGACCGTGTCTGCAAAGCTGAACTCTCGTAGGCTCCAAGCAGAGGGCTGCATTCACACTGCTGAGGGATAATGCAGTTTATCACAAACCACTGGAGATCATCTGGAAGGTTTCAACCCCAAACCATAGCAGGGACCCTTCTTAATGTTATAAGCATAAAAATATCCTACCCAGTTATTGCCTGTGCTGATACCCCAGCTCTCTTTACAAGGATGGAGGCAGCTGTGTTTCTGGGTTGCAATCAGAGGGTCTGGGCTCCCATTTCAGCTCTGCCAGAGGCTTTTTGTGTGACCTTAGTTGTTAACTTAGGGTAAGATTAATTCCATTTAATGTTGACTAATGGTGAGGGTGTCTAATTAAACTAGTCATGTGGGCTCCCTCTCTGATCAGAGAAGGAAGAGACAGCAAATTCAGTAGGTGAATCATCCCGTTTTAAGACTGGTGTCAGAGACAAATGAGATGAATTGCCCTCTGGAAGTAGCTATTTCTTTCCATTAACTCTAAAGGAAGTCTACATTAGAAGAGTTTAGACTAGATGCCTGATTTATGAATGGCTAAAGTTAAGTGAAATTAGTCCTGACCTTAATCTCTCTGTGTGCCTGTTTCTCCATATGTTGAACAATAGAAATAACGCCTTCCGTGCCTCACATCCGAAGCCGCCATTGCGCGACAAGCACCTATAACTACTTTGAAAAGTAATTAAACGTAGGAGAAAAAAAATGCAAGAACTAGAGAAGTAAAACCTTTACTCCTGAAACATCTAAATGACAATAGGAAGAGTACCAACCTGCCAGCTGGTGCATCCTGTTGCTCTTGTAATTTTTCCCCTTTACATTTTGACAACTGAGCACCCGTAAAAGACTTTTCCCAGTGCAGCCCTATGACACAGAGGCAGCGAACATCCTTTTGGAGAGAAGTAGGAGCATGGAGGAAGGCTGACCATGCAAGGGCAGCGTAGGACCCAGTCCTTGCCAGAAGCTTTGATAGTGTTCCTTGTGATACTGCCCTTCCTAAATGACTATTTACTTTTTGGAAAAGCTCCCGAGTTATGGAGGAATGGACACTTATAACTAGCCATGACAGAGTTAAATAAAAAAAGGTTGGGGAGATGAAAAACATGCGTCTTCTTAGCAAAAATCCACAACAACATATAAACCAGGCATGGAATAATTGTCCCACTTGTTAACTTCTACTTATATATGAGGCTTGCTCTTGGAAAAAAAAGTTTTGCCCCTTTAACTATCAGTATAGTTAAAAAAAAAAGAAAGACCTTGTGTGGGTGTCCATAAGTGCTTATTTTGATCCAAATTACAACATGTTACATATCTGTATGGGCACAGTTGTGCTAGTTAAGGCTTTCACCAGCACAACCATGTCCAAAACACAACCCCCCACCGATGTTGCTGTGTTATTGGGGGTAGCTGTGATGTGGGGTAGCTGTGATACCTACAAAGTCCATTAATCTAATAACAGGTCCTTAGAGGCCTTTTTTATTTTTTTATTTGGTATGTTAAATTACTAAATCTTGTTATTAACGCTTTTATTTTATGATTTACTGTTTCCAGGGCACAGACAGAAGCTTGATGACTCTAAACCTAGTTTGTTCTCTGAACGCCTCAGTGATTTAGGGCGCATTCCTCATCCCAGTATGAGAGTAGGGGTCCCGACCCAGAGCCCACGGCCCTCTCTGAACTCTGCACCAAGTCCTTTTAATCCACAAGGACAGAGTCAGATTACAGGTAAGAGACAGAACCATAGGTTTGACTTGCACAGGCAATGGTAGCAATTGCTTATGGATGGATATTTGTGTCTCAACTGTAGAAAAAGAGGCTGTTACATAGTGAGAGATGTGTTCCAGGCAAAGCTAGGTGGGAATAGTTTTCTTCTATAGCATTTGAAAATGTCTTTTTTTTTTTTTTTTAATATTTTTTTGCCATAGGTCCAAAAATAGTTGATCTGGGTAAATCGAGTAGGAATCTGGTGAAATTCTGTCATGTTGCTCTGCCTTTACCTCTGTATGTGCAATAGTACATATTAGTGCATTATTAGAATGAACATTTTTATTCAGCCTTTTTATTTTGCACTGGTGTTGAGTGAAGCAGCCAGAACTCAATGGTCTTTTTGTCAGAACAATAACACACTCTTCTCATGTGGCAGTTTCCTTCTAGCACCAGTGCTGACCAATGTTACAATAAACGAACTGGGTTAGAGAGAAATCTCCAAAGGTTGCTTATGAGGGTTGTATGCAACATTTATGATTGCATGCTGAGAGACAGATTTCAATGTGCTGAGAGAAATCATAAAATACCACATGTCACAGATTATAAGCCTGAAAAAAGATGTTTAACTGCAGCTATGCCAGAAGTTTGCAACAAAACTGTATAGCCTACAAAATAAACTGATTTTGTCATATTGTTTTTTCTAAATGCAGAGCTGGCTATATTTTTCAAGAGTTTCAAAGCAACCTCTATCTAATTTTGGACATTTCTACACTCACAACTTCTGCTGATGTATTCACATCTGTCTGGGATGTGAAGAGGTGTTGTGCTTGACCAATTCATTTACTAGAACCGTTGGAGAACTTAACTTACGTGCAAGTTTGTCAACAAAACTCTCGACTCAATGTACTAGACTGGTCTAAAACTCAGTTTTGCTGCTATGCTTGCGTCTACACTCGGAGTCCTTTGCCAATGTAATACACCAATATTCCTTTACTGGTAAAGCACTCCTAGTGTAGACATAGTCTTTGAGTCAGCCTAGGAAGATTTCTGGTTTCATGTTTCAAGTGGTTTTGACATGATACCAGCTGAAACTTAGTGGTTTTAACAAAGTGTTGTGGCTTTCTTCTTCTTTCTTTTTCTTCTTTTTTAAGTTCAACTGGTTTATTAATTCACAGTAAGGAAGAGAAGTAAGTGGGTTAATTTGAACCCAAAGCACTCATAGAATTGAAACAAAAAAATTGTTCCCATGAGCTGTGACAAAGTACTCCCAGATCTAGAAGTCTACCTTTAACTACGTATGACACGTTTACAATATATTAAGTATGTCGATAGCACTCATTGCACAGTACCTGCTGCCCACCCAGCTTCCCAGAGCAGTTTTTTTGGCCAGGTTTAGCATTTTCTTAGTTGGACGTGTGAAGTCAGGACTCTTGTGCATATCATTTACTGGGTAAGAACTGCCAGACTGAAGCCCAATTTTTTCTAACCTACTGTCTTCTGTCTGACAGTATGTGGGGACATGACAGTTCCCAAAAAAACAGAGGGAAAATCTGGGGCTATAATCAGTTTCTCTCTTCCTTCCTTGTGCCCCCATAGTTTACCTATTGTGCAACAGTATATCTGAGAATGAAGGAGGGGGAAATTCTTCCTGACCCCATCTGGTGATCAGCTTATGCCCTGAAGCACGAGAACTGAGATCCCCTTGTAATTTTCTTCCTTACTAAGTGTAACCTCATATGCTGTTCTCATTCACATAAATGCCTCCTGTAGAAAATGTTCTGCTGGGTTTGATTAATAGAGTACTTCTCTACCTCGTTATGAATCAGCAGCAGCATTCACAGATCCGAGAGGTGAAAGCTTCAGATGAGGGAGGCTTAAATAAGCCTGGCTGCAGACAAAGCTGTGTGGTGTTCCCTATCTGCTCTGCAGTTTGAAGACTCAGCAGTTCAAAGCCAGGAGCTCTGTTCCAGCTGAGGCTTCATCCAGACAGGGAAGTGGTGCTGGTAGGAGAGAGGGGGAAGCGAGCTGAACCAAGAAAGGCAGGCTGACTTTCCCATCTATTATGGATTATATTCTTTTCTTGCCAGATAAACTCACAATCATGGGATACTTTAGAACCCCAAAGTGCTCTCATTTCCCCCAAAGCAATGAGGACTCCACTGCATATTAATGTTTTTAGTGAATAAGGGTCTCTACCATGGTCCAGTACAGTATTTGCCATGTCATTTCCCACTCTTGTCTCCTCCTCAACTTAGAAAAGCCAAATAACCAGCCCTCAAAGGCTACTTGTTAGCTTTCTGGTAGCCCTCCCATTTAATAAGGTGATTAGTGTAAGCATGTTGCATCAGTGTGCACTCTGTGAATTGCACTGGCTTCCTCACAAGGCTTTTTTGTGCTCTTCAGGTTGTTGATTGTAATCTGTAAAGCTCTTTGTGCTTTGATGTTCCACCAAAGTGCTGGGATGCTTCTGTGGACAGTCCCCGTGAGTTCTTCTGGGATGAATGGATGCTCATTGCCACACAAGTTGTGCCAATGAGAGACAAAGTGGATGCCTCAGACCAGGCACCTCTTTGATCAGGTGCTAGCTGACCATGGGAAATTGCTAAACATACGCCTGCTTGGTGTGGTAACAGGGCATGAGCTGTTTGTGCTGTCCATCCCCACCGGTTTCCTTGTTGTGGTGTGCTCTTCAGCGGGAAGTACCCACCGGCTCCTTAGCGTGGTCACTGGGCTGGTGTGGTTTGGGTATGTGTTAACAGGAGTGCAGACACTTGTCCAAAATACAAGGAATTTTTATTACCTTCATTGGAATTAATCAAACATTCCTTTAGAAATACCTTTGTTTCTTAATCTTTTTACCTAGTAATTTAGGGGAAATAATTAATTCTTAATAACTTTAACAGTAAATACTGCATTCCTATGACAGAATCCATATTATTACTAGTAAGCACATAAACTGGTTTTGTTTCGTTCCACTTGAGGTCTTGCATAGCTATTGCATGATTAAACAGAAATAATATTTAAAGCCTGGCGGGCCCACACCTGAGTATGAAAGAACTCAGCACTTTGGGGTTCACTCTTATATTTCTTTTCTCTGTCTGGGTTGTGTTTATTTTCCTAGAGTATCAGAGTACAGGTTTCACAAATCACAGCACAGTCCTGAACCTACCACAGGACCAGGCTGCGGCAGTACGAGGCACAGAGTTGCCCTTATTCAACATGGCATTTTAACTAGGATTCTGCAAAAGCAACATTGAAGGGTCATTAAAAAACAAATCGTCCAATAAGCAGATGCCTTTGCTGAGGCAACGCAGATTCAATTTGAACCCTGCTTGCTGCCCGTAAATCAGGAATCCTGTCTGTTCACATTTGGATATTGGTATATTTGCCTTTTTATTTTTTTCCCTTTCCCTAATGGCACTTGAACAACTTGCTGGCGGGTCAGGTTACAGTCCCATTCAGACACTGGCTTGTTGCATCAGTGGTTCAGTATGAAATGAGGAAAACTGTTGTTTTTCTAAAATGCAACCGGTGAGGTTTAGCTTCTGTCGCGGCGGATGGCAGGAATGTGGCCAGCGCCAGGGCTGGGATCCCAGCGCAGGGCTGCAGGGGCTGCGAAGTGGGAGTTAAGTGAGGTTTCATGCTCCATCACCACTGTGGCACCGTCTGATCTATAGGCAATCTGTGACTTTCAGCACTGAAAGAACAGCACTCAGAAAGCAGGTCCTGTGATTTCTTTTTACTTTTTCTATTTCCCCCTCTCCCACGCACTCCAGTGATGTTGCACTTCCAGTTCCGATCATTTATCTGTTTTTAAGGGCTGTAGAAAGTAGATTTAAAGAATTCTGAGCTGTCAGGTGGGGACAGGTCCCAGGGCAATTGTAACTGAGTCTGATGGGAAGACTGTGGGCAGACAGTGCCTTCAGCTCCCCGGATGGAGGATGAGGATGGTACCAAATGGTACCAGCCCTTAATTCTCCTCTTCAGGGCTTGC
This sequence comes from Anser anser, assembly GCF_964211835.1. Lineage (NCBI taxonomy): Eukaryota > Metazoa > Chordata > Aves > Anseriformes > Anatidae > Anser > Anser anser. The sequence continues at coordinate 5,932,032 of NC_139722.1, forward strand.
AGGGCAACGGGCTGGACGTTGCCCTTTTGCAAACTCAGGGAGGTGGCAGAAAGCTCCTCACATCACAGCATCATCATGGGGTGTGAATATGAAGCCATCAAGCAAGTGCTTCAAAGCCCAGAATGGGGGGGAAAGTCCCGTAGCGAAGCAGACACTACGCAGCTTCTGAGAATTCTTTGTTTGCTGGGGATGATTTACCCTGGTAGAAGACTCACGGGTAACTTAAAGCCATCATCGATAGTTTCAAGAGATCTTCACGTGGTCTTTTTCAGGCTGATTCATACTGCCAGTGTCTGTTATCTGACACCATCGGCTGCAGGACAGGTTTGAAACTGAAACAGGGTGGCTGTTACTAGACTGGCGCTATGTGAGTGCCCTCCCATGGGTTGCATGTGTCTTACCTGGGACCAGCAGCACGCCGAAGCACACATCAGTCTGTAGCTGGTGCACACCAACCTGCTGTGCGCCAGGCAAAGTCCGTGCTTGCTTGGAAAAGAGCCTTCAGAAACACTCAAGTAATGGGTTTACCGGGTGAATTGTGCATTCAGTCCACTGTAACGTAGAATAAAAGCTATGAGAGTCAGCGTATGAGGTGCAGGAGCTGGGATTTCTTCTGCCATTAACACCAGGGTGGCGGCAGTCTGCTCTGTTTTATGCAAATTGATTGCATCCTTGGGGCGACTGGCCGGTTGCCATTGCGAACCTCCATTTGGTAACGTTTGTGTCGCTCCTATTAAAGTATTTTAAAGTATTCTTTTAACTTTTTTTTTCCCCTTCCCTTTACAATTCAGTTGTCATATTGACAATACTTGTTCAGTTTATTTTTTTTTTCCCCTTTAGAAATGTGACTCTTGGGGTGAGGGAGGAGAAATGGTTTTAGAGGTTCTTGAGGCCAAAATCTGGTCTCAATTACACCAGTGTCCATTGGGGTGTAACGCTGCTGGATTTGACTTCATTGATTGAACTGGGCAATCCAGATCAAGCCCTGGGCTTTTAAACTTGCCTAAGAAATAGTCAGAGCAGAGGAGGAGGTTGCATTTTTTGTTGTTGTTTTGCTGGGGTTGGGCTTACAACAATAGCGTGTTTACTCATGCAGAAAGTCATCTTGGCTTCGTTAAGATCATAACCAAAGATATTTGCTCTAAGTGTTTACCAAAGATAGCTCCAGACAGCTTGTTTTTTAGTATCGGCAGTAGCACTAATACAGTCGGCAGCCACCAGTGCTAGAGCTGATGACTGGATTTAAATAAGTGTTTTTGCAAAGTGCGTGCACACATGTGACATTTGGGTTTTATAGACTGTATGCTGAGGAGCTGTGAGCCTATGAGCGTGCTCTGAGTACTGCAGCTCAGCTTGGGAAATGGAAAATTGATCTTTTTCTATAGTAAATCTGTGTGCTTCATAATTACTGCCAAAGCAAGAGAAAAACTACTTCCTCAGGGCTATTTATAGGCTTTTTCTTCTCTCTTTTGACACTTTTCCACGGAAGGAAGCAAAGTTGCATTGCTGGGGAGCCGATGTCCTCGGTGGGAGAACTGGGTCACGGGGGGTTGTTCAGTCTCTAGTTTTAGGTTTATATAATCCACCCAATTTCAGGCTGATTTTTCAAAACTCTTCTCGTCCTCTAAGCTTATGCAGTCGATCGCAGACAACAAGGATCAAGAACTGAGCAAATCTTCCACTGACTGTCCATGTGGCAGTAAAACCTAGAGACAAAATGATCTGCGCTGCTCATGATTTCCTGCTTCATCGAGGTCTACCTGGCACCGCAATCAGGAAGGAGCTGCTTGTCTATTAGCTCAGACCTCGCCCCGCTGACTTGTTTCAGCCGATCTGCACCCAGGGTTTCTTCGCGTACGCATAATGCTCCATTGCGAACGAGTATTATGAAAGCTGCACTTTCCTTCACACCCACACAGGCGTAACAAAAATGTTTACAGAAGGAGGACTGCTCTTAGCAATCACTCCAAAATTTTCAAGTGCAAAGTCAAATTCAGAGCGGCCTGCCGCCCCCTTTGCTGCTGTTTAACGCTCTGCCAGGGCTTCCAGGGCTGGAAGTTGGGTGGGCTTTCTCCCGAGCCGTTCAGCGTACTTTTGTGTTCGCATTTTCCCTTATTTTCTAGGGATTCCTTTCAGCAGGAATTCATATTTTCTCTGCCACGGAGCTCTGGGATTTCTCAGATGTTCTGGGCTTTTAGCGATTGGAAAGAGGTGCTTTGCCTGCCAGAGCACGTGGTGCTTCACGCGACAGCCCAAAGCCTCTGTCCCGCAGGCCCAGGAGCTGCCTGATAGCCTGGCAAACACGCACAAGCCCTCCAGTCGGTTCCATCGGGAAGATTTGTCCCGTACGTAGGAGGCCAAGGAAAACCTCTCACAAATCTGCCCGTACTTTCTTCCTCACTGGTGTGTGCCAACTGGCCGCGCCACCCCTTGAGTGCCGGAGCAATGAGGTGACCCTGCCGAGGATCTCGTTGTGTTTGCTTCTGGTATCCCCTTGGGTTTACCTCGTAAGTGGCAGTTTTGGAAGCAGGCACCTCCAAGTGACATGCGTGGCAGCTTCCTTCCTCCCAGGCTTGGTTTCGTGGTGTAGGAAGCCAGAAGTGAGGTTAGGCCTGTGGGTGAATCCTCTGCTGCAGCAGCACTGCAGGGAACACCCTTTCACCAAACCAAACGGTGCCGTGTGTGACCCAGCTCCGTGACTGCCTTTGGGGTGGCCTTTCACTCTGCATTTCACTTAATTTTACTCCAGGGGGGTGGCAATGCAAATGAGCGGTGATGTGGACCCTTTGGGCTAGCAGACCTCACCTTTGACTATGCAGTGTGAGGGTGTTTCACTGCTCTCTCCTCACGTCTGTACAAACCGTGTCTGTTATCGGTGAGTGGAGGCTGATTTTAGGGCATTTACTCTAGGATCTGGTAAAACTCGTATCTTCAGTTTCCGCTTTCCCAACGTGCCAAAGGTAGTGCTTGAAGCCCCAGGGCAAAATTCTCCACCTTAGCCATGACCTCGGCCCTGCCTCAGTGTGGAGAAATCACATTTACCCTCCAGCCTCGTGTTCTGTGGCCTTTTCCTCAGTCATTGAGCTCTCAGGCATCTTCTGATTTTCAATTCAGTTGAAAATTTTCCTCAGGATTATTTTTTATTCCATAAGAAGACATGATATCATTTCCCTGGAGCTAAGTTTCTTGCACTCTAGTTTCAGAGGGGCTCAGGTTCACACCTGAACATCTGGATTGAAAGCTTCCAGCCAAGATAAGCACCCCATTTTGTGAATGAGGTACTCAGTGCCAGCACCATAAAGAAACAACCAACTAAATATGCAAGACAGTTAGGGAATAATTTATCATTATTATACTTAAATTTAGGTAGAAGTTGCATCACAGGGAGGCTGGGTAAATTACCCAAGTCCTACGGGAGATCTGTGTAAGGGCTAGAAGTGGTTAAGTGTCTTCACTAACAGTTTATTCTCTTTCTTCTCTTTCTCTAAAATACTTTGCAGTTTAAAATCTCACAGTTTGGGGTTCATGAAGATTTTAAATCAAGTATAAATTAAAAAAAAAAAAGAAATCTGGTAATGTGCTGCAGTGGGGATGATCTGTAGAAGAAGTGTACAAATTAAGCTAAATGTCCTAAAAATATATGAAACGCTTTTGGGTCAACAGATGGTCTGTCCAGCCCCATGTTCTGCCTCTGACGGTGCCGTAGGAGATAATGTTTCAAAAGATCACATACGTCTGTTCACTTTTTGCTCTTCATCCTTCTTGTTGCTCAGAAAAACATTGGTGCTTGTTGAATTAAGGATGTTAGGTGGAAAACCAAATCTAGTGTGGGTGTGCAAAGTGGGGAGGGTGCCAGGGTCACCCAAGGTCTTCTCACACCATGACTACCCCACAAGAAGTGGCACGAACCTCCAGAAGGCAGCTCCTTTCCTGATGTTTTCCCCATCTTAGACCAAAATCCTGTGAAAACATCCTCTGCTGTGATTTTGCTCAATCCTTACCTGCTATACAGTTTCCTTCCAGCACTGGAGCTGACCTGAAATCAAAACTCTAAGGGTCTCTGCTCTGGATTCAGAAACAGAAATTGAAAAGCTTGTGGAGTTTGAAGGAGCTCGGATTTGAGATTGTGCTCCTGACACATCATTAATTTTAAGATTGTTTTCCCAGCAAGCGTAGGCTTTCCGTTCCCAGTTGAAGATCATTTACCATTGACTGAATGGTGAATTATAGTAGTGGAATGAGGCAGAGAAATATGTCGATATCAGATATAACAACGAGCAGTCAGTCAGATTTGAACCTGCGCCAATCTATACAACCCTAGCCTTGAAATTGTTAAAACAAAGAAGTTCATTACATTTAATGATCAAGTGTCCTTCAGGTTTCTGAGGAGTTTATATTAACCATTTATATTACTCAGCTCTAATATAAATGGCAAACTCAGGGAAAATCCTCTTAAAATTAAATTGGAAAGTCTTTTTTTTTTTTTTTTTTCCCCAATCTATATAGTTATTTTGCTTCAAGGAAGTATCTGCTTTCCAGACATCTCTTCAAACAAATCATGTCTGAAAGAAAAAATAAACAAGAAATAGCTGAAACTACAAGGTTTAGCTGTGTGGAAGAGCAGGGAAAGGAGTTAAAAAAAAAAAAGAAAGAAAAAAAAGGAGTTGAATTTCCTGAAAAAGTGCCTTTGCTTATGCCATGTGGCTATCACATTTCTGTCTGCAAAGCAGGGCCTTAGGACAGTGCTCTGATATTGCAGGTTCTCCAAACTGACTAGACCTGATGAGCTCCACTGAAAATATTGCGGACAATTTGGAGGGATGTGCTAGAGTTTCTGTGAACCAGTTCAGAAATAGTTTTCTGTTTATGAGGGATTGCCCAAAAAAAACCTTGGGGTGAAAATGCTTTTTTTTTTATGAACATAAAGAAATGAAACTAATAATTAATTGATGAGGAATTTGGTGGTGTCTTTATCACCAGATATTAAGTGAGAACAAATGGTTTGGGAATCCCAACGCCAGTGGGTAAAATTACCCCTCCCTCTTTCTCACTTGGTGCAATCCACCAGAGAGTTTCAGCAAAAAATAAACTGTATTTATCCTTAAAATAATTTCCTCCATAGTGAGTTGTAACAAATATGTGAAAAGGCATCATTAGCTTCTGATAGTTATCCCAAACCGTTTGGTTTCATATTGTTCTAATTGAGATGACTGTAGGTAATTGGGCCAGTATCCAAATATGACATTTTTGGACAGATGCTAATAAGACATTAATGACATTTTCCTTCTTGGAGAGCATTTTCAGTACTAAAAACACTTCTGTGTAATGTTTGAACTGGATAACAGCTTGACAGATGTGCCAAGTGCTGACTTTGGAGTCTTCTTGCCTCTAAAGTCCACTTCCTAAGCTCAGCTGCAGCATGCCTAGTGTCTCTAATTTATTGTCAGTTTATCTGTCCACATCCCTGAGGACTGGGGAGTCCTGGGGTAAAGCTCTTTTAGACCTGGACAAGAGATATCAGGGTTTACAGAACAGCTGCTAGATCTTTCTTAAATTCTGCTCACTGCTCCATTCATTTCCCCCGAAATATCTTATGGGGAAGGAGAAGCACTGAGCAAATCTTAAAGTTGTTGAGTCTAGAGGAGCAGGTTGTGCTTCATTGCGTTCTCATTCCTTATAGCACTGTGTGAGTGTTCAGTAATCTCTTTTCTTTCAATTAGACTGTTGGTGCCCTAAAATTTCTCTTCCTCATTTTTTAATTTCTCTTTCTCTTATTTTCCAGACCCCAGGCAGGCACAGTCATCCCCGCCGTGGTCCTACGACCAGTCTTACCCATCCTACTTGAGCCAGATGACTTCACCGTCCATTCACTCCACAACTCCCCTGTCCTCCACTCGAGGCACAGGACTTCCAGCCATCACCGATGTGCCCAGACGCCTCTCAGGTAAAGACCGTGTTTCTCCTAAAACAATTATGCAGATAGGTACGGGACTGGCAGAGGCTGCCTAAATGGCTGCAGACAAACCCTAGTAGGAAGCACAAGGCTCTGTCAGTGATAACAGGGTTACTGCACGGGGGGTGGGGGTCAAAGTCCCTTTCTTTTTGGAGTGGAAGAGCTGCTGTGTTGCTTGGAGCGTGTATCATTTGATTGTCACTAGGTTCATTTCAGATCAGAATATTTTTTTACTGTGAATATTGCGAACCTGGTTCTATGATCAAATTCTTTTTAACCCCCCATAAGAGGATGTTTGATTACGTGTTTTAACGTAATTGTGATATTCTTTTTTTTTGGTGTTTTACTTCTGTGTTGTGTGTGATGTTAGATAGAGGCCTTTATTTCTTCAGTAGTTAAGGCTAAGGTTCATTCTCCCTCATTTTAATCCAGTAACTCAAGAAAGCCTATTTCCTTAGTTAATGAGTACTTAAGATGCCTATCAGAAACTAGCTGAGTCACTTTAGGGTAAAGATTGGACAAATTGTGCTTTGGAATGATGCAGGAGAGAGGAAATATGTTTAGGAATATAGACAAGACAGCAGCTAGGAACTGAGACTTTTTTTTATCAAACAAATGTACATTTACATACGGTGCAATTCATCTGTAGTGGTCTCAGTGATAAAACCATCTGTGTGAAGTAATCTGATTGCCCCAAAGTAAGATAGAGCCTGTCATGGCACACAGTCACCTTCTATAGCTTGCCAAAAATGAGGAACCTTAGGCGAGGGTGGCTCAGTATGAAAATTCCAACCTTGCAAGTGTAGAAATATTAGCAGCGTATGCCAAAAAGCATGTGTAATGTAAAGAAAGCCTTTATGATTCATTAATGAAAACCAAAGAATCAGTCTTATTACATCTATTTTTTCCATGTTTGCAAGATATTATTATAATCTTGGATTCTGCTGCCATACACCTGTTTGACTTGCAGCCAGGTGAATTTCTTGCTGTCGTGTTTTCCCCTTGCACCAAGCTCGTAGTGCTGGAAATGTTGATCACTCCACTGAGCTGCATCACTGACAAGCTGAACTTCAGCCAGCAGGCATGTAGGATTTGATTAGTTTAGACTCCGTGATTTCTTTCATCTTGGAAGAGGGAAGCTTTGTTTCTCAAACAAACAGCTGCAAAAGCCTCTGTGGTCCTAGCACGCTCTGCATTTTCAGAGATGCCAAACGTCTCCATGTGGGCCAAGGGTTGTGGGGTAGTGGAGCAGGTTCCTGTGGGCTCTCCATGCAATGCGCTGACTTGGTTTAGAAAACTAGATTGGCTTGATGCTGAGGAAATGCTTTGTTTGGCCCGAAACAAGTTCCCTTTGAGTCGGAGTCTCCTGATGGTCTGTGTTGTTGAATCAGTTATTTTTGCAATTGTGCCTCCGGCAATACCTCCAGGAGAGGCTCGGCTGGGACCGTGGCAGCTGCACGGCGCGTACTTGCCCTGCAGCCCTTGCTTGTCTGTGTGTATTCAGACATGAGTGCCTGGCATGTGGGCACAGGCAGAATGACTAAACGACCTGGCTGTGTACATTATGTGGCCGCGGCCTGAACTTTTCTGTTGTACTCCACGGTCGGTTGCCATCGCTCTTCTTGCCATTCATCTTCTGGGGGCTCGACCAACATCTCCATCAGGCTCTCACCTTCTTCCAGCACGGGGACCTTGCTTCCAATTGGATTCAGAATTGAGAAAGGGGGCTTTGATCTTCCACACAAGTGCCAGAGGTTGTCTGCAATGTTTGCTGACGTTCAGAATTATAGAACGGCGTTCCTGGCTGAGCCCTGACTCTCAGGCGTCAAGGAGATGTGTTACAGCCCCTATTGCAAACGCTGCAGTTCTTCTCCAGGGTTTCTGCCTAGAAGAAAATTTCCGTGTACTGCCTCAGGATGGGAGGGCAGGATCTGGTCCCTTTTGTGCATAAAGTAGAGACAGAAATGCAGGTTTAGTGGTGCCCATTACAGCAACCAGTTTATCCTTCACGTTCTCAGAAGAGAAAGGAGCCTCTGTTCAGTTACTTAACACATCTTTCAGAAGAGAACAGAGCTTTGATGAGGAAAAATAACTAGTAAAGAACTCTAAAAGTATTAGAAAACTTCAGGCATCCTCAGTGCATAAGGGAGGAATTAGTGTTTTACAAGGCCTTGAATAAAAACAAACTTTGCTTCCCAATACGGTGGCAGAAATCTGATTATCGAGGCTGTTAAAAATATACAAGGTAATTTTAATGAATGCCATATTTGCTGCCTGTTGCTTAACATCATACAGGAGGAAAAATGGGTAAAGCTTCCCCCTTAGGCCTTGGGTGTCACACCTACAGGCACAGGACTTCCTACCTGCCCCAGCTTCGCATCACCCAGCCTTTGTACAAGCCACTGTGGCTTCGCCTAGACCACTGCTTAGGCTGTGCTCACCCAGGGGTTGAAAACATGCCATCTAAAAAAGCAAGGCGGCTTACAGCCCAGTGGTTCTTGCTTCTACGGTCAGTGGCAGCCCTCAAGAGCTATTTTTGATGATACTGCCACGACTGGAAACACATCCATGCCTTGACCAAAACGCCTGTGTTCATCCCCATCCTGGGACGGTTGCATCTCTCGGCGATGAGGAGACCTCTGTTTCGACCACAGTTGTGGTCATTGTGTTGAGCATCAAAATTGATTCGGGGCCACGGGAAAGGAGCTGACAGGGGATTGCCAATCCATTCATACATTTCTCAGCCCCATGGGAGAGGGGAAAAGGGCAGCAGGCTGCAATCCCGAGGCGTTATTCGGGCAGGCTGGTGTAATGTGGCTGAACGGGTTGTGCCAGTGTCTAGACGCATGCCTGCTGGCTTTGCACAGCTGAAATGTCTGCTTGCATGCTGCAGGCACGTGCAAATGAGCGCTCATGGCAGCGTAGGTGTGAAACTTCTAATATTCATCTTCTATTCTGCAAATGGGGACCGGTGCTGAAGCTGCAACTAATTAATGATATTTCACACATCTTTGGGCATTATTCAACAGCAATAGCCGAAAAGCAAAAAAAAAAAATACCCAAAGACTAGCTGGAAAAACTCATGCAACCTTTGGACCGATGATCTCTCTGGTATATGTGTCTCATGTTCATATCAAGAATAAATTAAAAATAAGCCCACGAGGCCGTACAACTGACTTACCTTATTGCATCAACTCTATTATAAAAAGAGCAGGATTCCCCGTATTTTATTAAAATACCTGTCTGCTTAGACTTCCCCAAAAGACAATGAAAGTTGGTGGCCTAGCAGATTAATATTCTTAATTAAATAATATTGTAGTGGAAACCATGGGAATATGTGAACATGGTCATTTTAGAGAGAGTTTTGCCTGGGGGATGTAGTCTTATTGCATGATTCATAGTGAAGGCACTCAGTTTTTGTGTCCTATGCATAACCAAACTGTATGTGGGATGGGGAGCATAAGTGTCTATTATGTAATTAATGTATATGATTCATATAAATACACATCAGAGCCGTTTTACATAAAGCTTTGGGACTGATCCAGCAAGTCTTTGGCGCATGCAAGGTTCAGAGCAAGGAGTACAGGTTGCGTTGCTCCTGCAGTCACAAGAGGATTGTTGTGCAGTGGCTGAAGGAGGTGAGGGTTTCCTCTGAGTTTCGATGCCCACAGGGTACCTGAGACAGTCACCCTGAGCTGCCTTTCGAGTCACTGGGGACAAGGCAGCCTTTGGAGGGCTCAATTCACTTGACCAGTCTGCAGATGAGCTGTACTGGTCCCTGGTGGCGCCTTGCAGGAGCCTGTTTCTGTCCATGGCTCTAAAGTGAGGCTTGGTGAGCAGCTCAGGCACAGGCATGTCTGATCTGATAGTGTGCATTTGGTGAGGTGAATCCCAAAGGGATGATTTAGCTGTCCAATAAACATGCCCATGTCACAGCACTGCTACGCTTCAGTCCTGGTTTAACCCAGCCGGGGTCTGCCTCACCTTGGCCTCTCTCTTGGCTCTCAGGGTTTGAGCTTGAATTTTTGTGTTGAGAATGTTGCTGAGAAGGGAGGCAGGGAGACTTCTATACTGGTTCTGCTCATGCTTCCACCTAAATGCAAAATCTTGCTTTTTTCTCCACGTTTGAGAGACACGTAGAGGGTCAAGGTCTTCAGCTGCTGGAGGACTTGCTCAGTAACATCAATATGCCCAGTGCTGGCTGTGAAGGAGCCTATTCTAAGCAACAGCATTTGAAAAATGCCTATATAACAAAAGAAAGAAAGAGAAAAGTGATGCTAGATAGCAGTACAAATCACCAGACCTTCCTTTTTCGACCCCAGGGTGACCGTCTTCACAGACAGCTGCATTTGTGTAGGTGGGACACGTTGCTGTGAATGGCACAAGCTGGGGATGTTGGCTTTGTGCCCCTGTGCCCTTCCCACGCACTGGAGTCCCCTCAGCGTGCTGGGTGAACTTTTCTGTCTTTACATTTACCGTGTCATTGAACTGGGACATGCCGAGACAGGTGAGGGACACACTGGGCTCAGCCTGTGAGCAGAAGAAGTCTGCAGACCCAGACCCCTGAAATGAAATGGCCATAAAGGAATCTCTGTACTGATAAATTCAATGGTAGCAGGGCCTGGGCTGCTTCATTGTCAGCAGGGTTGGTTTGGAGCTGGGCTGGCCAGCATGCTCCCAGGCAGGTCCCACCTTGGAAATGAGCACAGTCCTGAACCTATTCCTGATGGGCAGCTCGTAGGCAGCTACCCTGTTGTGGAAGCTAAAAGGATTTAGTATTACAGCTGTGGCCAGACCATACAGGCTGGATCTAGAGCCAGAGAAAGGCTCCAGCCTTGGGCTGTTTGCTAGCTTCAGTGTAGCCAAACTTTCCCATCAATTCGTTTCACTCTGGATATCACAGCATCATTTTGGACCATCCTGGACCTTAATCCGATATTGAATTTAAGAAATGTTCCAGTTCTCCCGGCTCATTGAGGGCTGGCAAGTATAAATCCAACCCTGCAAATTCTGGCCATGCGCTAATCAGTGACAGTACCACTCTTTTACACAATTTAATGTTCATTCTCGCAAGGCTACAAATCATAAAACAGAGGAGAACACGTCTCAGGGAGGCAGCTGCAGCTGAACCTCTGGGTTGGGCGTTCGTTCCCTAATGAGGAAGTGGCTCACGGGGTTGTGCTGGCTTTTCTTGAGGTCCTCCACTGGTTGTCGTCTTGGGTTTCTAAAGCCTGAATTTGGTTTGCCTTGGATTTTACTTAATGTCATGTGCACGCATGATCTTTGTAATAAGGATTTTCCTTTTTTTTTTATTTTTTTGGATTTGGTCTTTGAAAAATATTAACTTGAAGAAAGGGAAGTCGTCTGTCTTCCTCTAGGGAGCTCAGAAAACTTTACAACCACTAACTGAATAAAAACTGTGGTCCTATGAAGTAGCTACTCCTGAATCCCTTAATTCCTACTAACTTCATTAGATGTACTCAGCACATTTCAGGACTGGAGCCTTCATAAGAAAAGACATTAGAGCTGTCTTCACAATACAATTCTTTTTTTCTCCCTAAGTGCACTGGGGAGCAAAGAAATAGTTAATCCCGTAGCCATTGCCAGCAAGGCGTTTGTGTTAGCAGCTCCTGAAATGAATGGGCAGTTCACGCTTCAGCAATATTGTCTCAGGCTCTTGGCAAACCCAAGAAGCCAGCTCCATTTCTGGTGCGCTCACACTCCACTGTGATGTTTTTCTTGGTGACTATAACAATTTTCACTCTGTCTTTTTTTTTTTTTTTTTTTTAAATGGAAGGAGAGAGACTCAAGGTTGTCTCTGTCTCCATTTCTCCCAGCTCCTTTTCCATGCTTCCACTGCGAGGCAACACTGATTTAGGGCAAAGCGAGAACTCGGGAGAGCTGGGGAGGTTCTGTTCTTTTCAGAAACAACCCGCTCATTTTGCTACCCTACCTCAACTTGTAGCTTCTCTTCTTCTTCTTCTTTTTTTTTTTTTTAATTTCTTTAATTTTTTCAGCGGTACTGTTTATTTTGTTTACCGCAGGTTTTCCATTTTTAGTCTCCTGCCCACTCGGTGCCACCTGGGAATCTCAGCACCTTGGCACTCGTGTGTGGGGTTTCAGTAGCGGCGTCTCTCCCGGGTGGGAATCGCTCATTGGAGCGGTTGTCCAGAAGATACGTTGCATGCTCCCTACCTCAAGGATGAGGGCCAAATTCTTCTCGTGTGGGTGGCCTCAAATTAGGCACCTATACCCACATTTAGGTGGTAAAACAAGCGGGCTGATTTTCAGACGGTTGAGTATTATAATGCGTGTCTTTAAGCCCTTTTCATTTACTTAAAACTGCTGTCAGGAGAGGAAATAAACAGGAAAAATGAAGGCAGAGGGAGAGAGTTTTATTCCTGAAATAAGGGATTTTTAAAATACCAAAAAGAAACAAGTGGAATGTTTTTAAATGGAATAAATTTGTTGCTGATACAGGCAGGAAATAGCACACTCAAATATATGTGGATGTATAGATATATTTTTATCTGAGCTTTTTTTTTTTGCAATGTGTTTTATATTTAGGACACATATCAAGATTTGCATCTGTTTCCAGAACTTGCTGCTAACAGTTAGTAATGATGCCAAAACATACTTTAGTTCCAGCTTGAGACCAAATGATACTCAGGGCTTTTTTTATTACTAATTTAGGGTCTGATATTAATTAAGGAAATTTTCCATAAGTGCCAGGCCTTTTCTGAAGAACTCATTAAAATTATATTAACTTAAACCCGAATCACAGTCTGAGCATGTTGTGTAATGATTATTCTTACTGACTCTGCTGGGTTTTGTAAACAGAATGCTAATTGTTAATGGAGCAATCGGGTGCTTGATTCCAGACTTTCAAAGGGCCAGATCCTGACTCATTACCTATAGGTGTACTCCCAATAAGGTCAATAAACTCCTAGCAGAAGGCTGTGAGATCGAGCTCTTTGCTTCGTCTTTGTGCAAAGGCATGTGATGACTTCTCCATTCTCTTGGTGGAATTGCTGCTGGTTTTTGACCTGTGGGGACGGCTGATTCTTTGGCTATGTGTGCACCCACGTAGAATCTCTCCCACCTTTGTCACCAGCACCATATTTAAAGAATTACTGAGGCCATGCGAGGCATCTCGTGTCCTACACACCTCCCAGAACCATCTCTATCAATCACAATTAGAAGCAAATAGACTATTAATATTTTGTAGAGCTTTTTTCTTCCTCAAAGTCACGTACAGCCTCCAGGTCCGATCCAGTAAAGCACTGAGTAACTTCCAGTGAAGTCAGTGAAGCAAGAAGGACACTGTGCTTGGCTCACACAGCCAGTAGGATGGAGCCAGTGGTGTTGACTGATGCCCTACCATGTGTGTATGCAGAGAGGGAATTCAACCCCATACGTGAAACTCTGTTACACGTGCAAAATCAGATAAGGATGGTCAGGATCACTTACTTTGCCCTTAATTCTCTGTGGCCTTGAGTCTTTGTTGCATTGAATTTTGTTCAATTAATTGAACAATTTGCGTTTTTTGACATGGTTCCATAAAATATAGGCAGGGAAGAATTTGGTCCTTCAGTCTGTGACTGGGGTTGGTACAGGAGAGGCAGAAAAGTACATCGTACCATCCAGAAGTTGTGCAGCTTAAAAGACCCATTTTTGCAAACCTTACTCCTAAAAGTACAATGTAAGAGGCAAAGACTACTGCTGGGAGCTGGGAGAAATAGCTGAAGCTGCCTTGTCTTTGGTTGAAATTTCCTGGCATTTGTGGCCATGAAGAATTTGGCCAGCTCTGGGTCAGGGAGGGAACGCTGGAGCCCAGCAGAGCCTCACGACACCTTTCTGAAGTGGTTTAGTAGTAGTTGGTGGCCCCACATTGCAGCTGTCCAAGCCTCCTCCTCCACTCTTGGTGGGTGTTTCAGCAGAAAAGGAAAACTGGTGTCATCCAGTTTGGTTGTGAGATTAAAAAGTGTTGATACCGGTGATGTTGGGCTACACTGGTGACAGAAGGAAAAGGTAAGAGACGTATGAGTGGTTCAGGCTTTCTCTGGCTGATCAAAAAAAAACTGTAGGCAGCAAAGAAGAGGAAGATGAATGAGATAAAATGAAGGTGCGTGCCTTCACGTGGCTCCTAAAGGATGTTATTAAGGGAGAAGGAACTGTTTCATATGCATAAAGGGAGGGTATTTGGGGACACTAATCTAGAAATCTCTTCATAGTTGCTTTCAGACTGACTCAAAAAGAGCGAGGGAAAGGATCAAAGCAGGCAATGCCTGGGACAGGTTCTCCATGTCCACAGAAGTGGTGTGTGGGTGGTGGAGGGTCCCAGCAAGCACCACTGGCTGGAAGCAGGCACCCACACGCGCCCTGCTGCAAGCTGCTGCCCCAAACTGATGTGGCGGACAGTGCACGCGGTGCTTCAGCATCCCAGGAAGGCTGAGGCAGGGCTGTGCCCTCCACCTTGCAAGCTTTTGGGGAGAGAAAGGACTTTTAGCAATGGTGGAGCCTTGTATATAAAGCTCAGGGGAGAATATTTGCTGTAAGGGGCTTTGCACAGATATATAGGTTCAGAAGTTATTAATACGGTGAAGCCCATGTGATCATCTGCTTTGAACCCAGCTGCCAGATTTCCTCAAATTAGCTCTCATTTGAACTCAGGAGTAACCTCTTTGGGAAAAAAACAACAACAACAAAAAAAAAACACCTCAGTTGGTCTTCATTTAAAAATTTCCAGGGAAGCAAAATCCACCACAACCTTTGGTTGCAGACGTTAATTAAGCTCACTTTGGAAATGTGGGTCTCATTACTAGTCTGAATTTGTCCAACTTCAGTTTCCACTCATTTGAACTTGCTACAGCTTTGCCTGCCAGACTGCAGCGCCGTTTTTCAGTTCGGTGCCTCGAGCGGTTTCCCTTAGGTCTTGCTGTGGCAGTGACCAACCTGGAAAGGAGGTGGGTGAGCAAGGAGATTTCTGTGGTGGGTCTGAGGGTTGCTGGATGTCGCGGGATGCAGAACTGATTTGACTCGTGAGGAGGATGGAGGGGTGAAAAGTATTTTGGTGATTTTTGTTTGCTGTAGGCTCACTACACCGTATCAAATAGGGGAAGTTCCCTTCCCCAGTCAGCCAGACCTCTCCTACGGTATCTGATGAATAGGAGCTGGTTTGGGTTGAATTACTGATGTGAAGCTGCTTTTCCAACCCACCAGAAAAAAAGGCATTGAGAAGGCATTTTTCACTGAATTTGTGGGCTTTTGCAGTTCCTTCAGGAATTCTTTAACCTTTCATTAAGAGAAACACAGTTATCATCACTGGGGCTTTTCCCTACAATTTTAGTTAGGATTTGTTCTGTCAATAGCAAAGAAAAAACTTCATCTCAGAGCACTGTGGTCCTTCATGTAACAGGTATATGGCCAAGCAGCCTCTTGGCTGTCCACTTTCATGGTTATCCCACAGACAGTTTTATGAGAAGAGAGTTAAAACTGCGTTAAACCCTTGAGATTATTCAGCCCAGACAAAGCACTCATTCCTGAAGAAGCTTAGTTCTGGTAAAAGAGCTACCGTGCATATTATGCAGGGGTTTTGTGACCTTTTGGAGATGCTCGTGGAAGAGGAGAGGGGTTGGTGTGCTGCTTCGTCACCCCAGTCTGGGCCACGGCACCTCCAAGCCTCCTGGCTGTTTTTCCCAAAGGTCTCTCTAACCACCCACTTGACCTTTTATCCTGTGGTGGCCGTTAAAGCTTACCATATTTTGTCATAGTGTATGGATACCCAGCTGAGTGTGGAAGGCCAGAAAAGGTCTCCTGGGGCTCTTGTGAGAAAGAGAAGCAACTGTGCTGAGAAAAGGGAGCATCACTGGAGAGAAAGAGACGGGCAGATTTAAGACAAGGGGTGATTCTGAAAACGGAGACATTGATCTTTCTGCCTGTTAACATCACATTTCTCTGGAGCTGAGAACTGGAGGATGCTACACCTGAGTTAGGAGCGGTACCACAAAGCCTCGTTAGTTTAGCTGGGATGAAAAAAGCCTATACGTGAGCTCAGAGGTGCTGGCAATGCTACATGCATGGCTTGCACTTATTTCTGATGGTTAGCTGGGCTGTCGCTGTCTGAACTGTAGGTATCAGTGCCGTTTATGCCCTTTAAGCAAGCATTTTATTTAATACACTAACATTTGGTCTAGAATATTACGAATATTAGCAGGATATTATGAATCCAGCAGCTAACAGTTTGTCCACCTTGTTTTAGTTTGTATTATTAGGTTGAGCTTGCTTGGAAAGCAGCACTGCAGCATAGGTACAGGGCCAAATATAAAAACTGCTTCATTTTTAGGTGATAAATGCCTATATTTAAATCCATACTGAAATTATGCCATGTATCGTTGTGTTGAAAGCTAAGCGTGGGGTTGGAAGGAGGTTTCCAAGAACTGGAACTCAGTCTCCTTGACAAGGACTTGCACGAGGTTGTGCCCTCATATACCAGAGTTTGGCTACTACAGGTGGTGCAGCTCAGTGATCAAAGTAATGGTTATATTTGTGAGCAGCTAATGGGCCTGTGCTGGAATCACTTCTGACCATGCGATACGCAGCGGCTGTTAGTATTTGTTTGTGTTTCGGTAGTGTTGGAAAGTCTGAGCTGCAAACCATGAGCCCGTTGTGCTAAGCACTATACAGTTATAGAAAGGCAGGGAAAAAATGAGAGATTGGCCCTGTCCTCTCTGAGTTCACACTCTTAAGTACAATGAAACTGGTTACAAGATGCATTGTACAAAAGAATACAAGAGGGAATTAAGGAAACGTGAATTGAGCCAGTGACGGTTGTTCAGCATGACAGCAGTGGCTGCAGCCTCAGTAGAGCTGAGTTTCCGTAAGCATCAGTCAGAAGGGAATGCAAGGGTGTGGTTTGAAGGATGATAATGAGATAGCTCTGTGGCTATTCACCTCCTCCCTGGCTTCAGGGACAGCATGAAAATAAGCACAAAGCTGCTCGTTGCAGCTTGTGATGAGAGGCGAGCAGTGTTGGTCAGCATCCTCGTTCATCATCAGCCCCACCAACTTAGACCCAGGACCTGTCTGCCTTCTCAGAGTGGCCAAAAGCATTGCTCAGTTCCCACAGAGTGCAACTCCAGAATGTATATGTCCCCGAGCTGTAGGGGCTTCCAAAGCTGGAGGTTTATATCTGGATTGTTGTATTTAATAGCTATTGAGAGATCTCTCTGAATCTACTTACCCTTAGGTAGGTAGGAGCCCCCAGAGGGGCTCCTAGATCAATTCTTCTATCTCCTGTAGGTCTATAGGCTTGTAGTCTCTGTGGACTGACGTCGACTGTGCGACATGATACGTGTCCCTCCGTGCACAAATAGGATCGAACATCTGTAGGTCATTCCTGTTAAGTGTAGCCAGCTAGTTATGTGTATCGCTGCCATTCAAAACAAAAATAAAACCAAGTCCCACAGAAAGAAAAATCCCAGCCAAAAAAATTCATTGAAGCTGAAATAAATAATTTTGATACAGCTAAAAGATAAACTTAAAAACAGAGAAGGTCAGAACTAACATTGTAAAAAATATTAGAATAAAATGCTTCAGAAGTGATGGGGATTGATGAATACATTCAAAATACCCCTGAGCTCGTTAACTAGATTGCTGGCCATAAAGTGGGAGTCATCACTGCAGGATGGTTTCTGACTGACAAGGACACGTAGAGCTGCAAAAAGCCTGTCAGGGGAACATATAGAGCAGAGACCTCTGCGACAAGGAGCATAAATATTTAGGTAGCCTTTAGGGCGCAGATAGCAAAAGCTGGGATCTGGACTCGGGACTGAGGGCTGAAAATGAGACCTGCAGAAGGTGACTGGTTTACCAAATAGGAAAGGAAGCAAGTGCCTCCAAAACACCAGGAGGGCTGCTGACCCAGAATCTGTGCAACATAAGCCCGAGATGAAATGGCTCATTGGAAGCAGCGTCTCGCACAAGCTCCGCAGAGGAAGTCCCCGGGAACTGTGATGTGGATACTGGCAGGTCTGGAGGAGCCACAGAGGAATCCTGGCAATGGGAAAAAGGCACCTCTCTTCCCCCTTTCTTCCCTCTTCCTCTCTCAAATATCTCTCTTGAAAGGGATATTTTGTTTGTTTTTGTTTTCATTTTGATTCCTGCTAAAAGCCAACCCGTGATTATTTTTATGGGTGAAAAGGAGCGCAGGGGAGGATCTAAGTAGCACCGGAGCCTAATTAGGAGCCCCATCATATTAGATTCCAAAATTAGATAGGAAGCTGGGCTTAAGGGTAGTCCAAACCCAACCGATTCCTACTTTGGCCTGGCCAACGTAGGTGGGCCAGGCTGGCTTGGAGCTGTTTTGAAGAAAAGCTCCTTGCCCACGGAGGAACCGTTCCAGCTGCCGTGGAGCTGGAGCCCAGCGCCTGGTTCTCAGCCGGGCCAGCCTCTGCCTCTCTGCGGCTGGCCTTGTGGGTGAGCCTGAGGGGCATTCAGGCTCCAGCAGCTAAAGATGGTAATGCAGGCTGGCCTCGTATGCCTCCTTGTTATTTCAGTTATCTGGACTGCCTGTAAAAGTTTATTTCGAGCTAATTCTCCTCACTCCGACTTCTACATCTTATGCGTCTTCACCTGCTGAAGAGCTTGTCAGAAATATGTCTAATGAGGTTTACCTTTAATCTTTGTACCTTTGCAGAGTCTTCCAACAAATGATTTCATAGTGTTTTCCAAACCATGTTACTCACCTTTGCCGCTTGGCTAATAAGAAGTATTAAATATTCACCTTAGCCAGGAAAATCAGATGTTGTACCCATGAGCACAAAACAAATCAGTATCAAGAGCCAGAAAACAAGACATCACTTTTAACAGTATTAATGGATAAGTGGGCTTTCTCAACTTCTAAATAACTTTTTTTTTCTTTTTTTTGTTTTTTTGCCAATATGCAATTTTCTTGTACGATATCTCCATGATGCATTTCTTTTTTTTTCCTTGTTCTTTTTTCACCAGCCTAGTTAGAAGACATCCAACTTTCTTATAGAAATAAAGCAAATTCAGAGACTAGTCGAGTTATCCTGACTGAACTACAGGCTGGACAGGAGCTGGGCTTTGGTAAAATGAGTCTTTACAGCCCATGGCAAACTCAAGGCAGCGAGTCTTACATTAATGCTCTTTTACAGAATTGCAGTATCTCACATTTACCATGAGCTCAGCCCCCGCATGTGACTGTTACTGTGGTTTATCTGAGACGTGGTTAGCTTGACTTTAAGTTTAGACCATCAATAGTGATTTGAGCTGCTCGTGGTACAGCAGAAGTTGCCATACAGCAAACAGCCTAAAGCATGTTTGCGATGTGAGCTATTACAGACCAAAGCCTGTTTCTCTTTCTCATCGCCAGTTTCCTGGGAGGATAAAAACCATATTCAGACTTTACACTATGGAGAAGAAGCATCTATTGAGAAGCATTCAACGTTGGGCTGGTTGAAGCTTCAGCTCAACTTATGAATGGAAACGCTGTGTGGACAAGCTTAGGATGGGTTGTAACTTAATTTGCAGTAGCTTTCCGTAACTTGGTAAAAAAACTCAGGTCGGCTTTGAAATAAATGAAAAAAAAATACACAGAGGGTTTTACACTGATTTTACAACATGAGTTTGAAAATCACAAATTGTTAAAGTGATGCAATGCTGAATAGAAAACGGGAGTCAGTCCCTGATACACAAAGGTGTCCAGCAGTGGGCACAGCGCGTTGGGTCAGTGCCGCATCGCCCCGTGGGGCTCCTTTGCAACGTGCAAGCACCCCCTTAGCCCCCCTGAATTCCTTCGACCACTGACTCTGAGCCACGCTGATGGACCTGAAAATCTTATCAAGGCTTGACCTTACAGCTGTTGGTGGTACTTAGGGGAAATGTGGTGTTCCCACCAGTCCCAGCACTGGAAGGAAAAAACCTCACCGTCTCTGGGCGAGTTATTTTCCACTGCTTTCACTCCAACAGCCTATTTTGCCCGGCATTAAAAATCCTAACCTGAGATGGCAATGCCTGCCCAGTGTCTTCCCTATAATTTCTCCGGTATCCAGAAGCTCTCCATGTGTTAAGCGCTCTAATCAGCCTCAGAGCTGCTGCTCTTGTGGTCTTCCGCATAGCTGCCGCTCGGAAAACAAGCGGTGGCTTTCAGCTGCCTTCCTACAGGGCGAGGTGTGTCTGCTCGCCCTCCGGAGACAGGGGTTGTGTCCTGGGGAGGAGGAAAGCCAACGTCGTGGCCCTAGAAGTGGGCAAGGACTGAGGCTGGCGACATCTCCCGAAAAAGAAAAAAAAATATATGTAGTTATTTTGGAGAAGAGCATGTTTTGTGTTGTTTAGATGAGGGGATTTTGTCTTCTGTAAATGTCTGGGGGCTGGGGATATGCCTTTTCTTCCTCTGTGTACAATATTGTTTAGTTCATGTCAGAAGGGAAAAAACTGGTCTATCTACGTCCGTGAAGTTAAGGGAATTTTTTGCCAGCAGCGTAACAATTTGTAGGGTTTGATTTTTCTCTGGAAAAAAAAAAAAAAAAAAAAGCATTTTGAGAACAAGGCCTGGGTAACCAAAATATGTTTGTTTTTGTTTAAGGCACTCAGTAGAGAAATCTTCTCTTGTCTATTGTTAAGAGCGAGGTCTAAATCAAAGGAAAATTCTACATATTCTAAAATATACAGACACCGCTTTGAAAGCAAAGCCAAGCAAAACTTTAAAAGAGACCTTCTCCTTGATGCAGAAGTTTCGAGTTAGTTTACTGCGCCGGGCTCCAGTGGAAAGAACAGCCTGAGAAACAAATCGCAAATCCACTTCTGGAGGCGGAAGTGGTGGAGAGCATTGTATTAATAGCACACAAGACCTTGCCACGGCGTTTCGAGTCCAGGGCTGAGCAGCAGCAGCGAGGAAAGGCTTCGCCGCTCGTGGGGATTTTGTTTTCTAATTTCGCTCGGGAAGGTTTCAGCCAGCTCCAGACGGAGGGAGCTGAGGGCCTGATTCTCTCTTGTTGGGTGGTCCCTCCTCCCACAAATAACCCTATTGAAAACAGAGGGACTATTTGTGGAGTAATTTGTTTGTCAGGAAAAGTAGGGGTTGTAGGATACGGCCCCAATTAGCAGCCAAATTCCTGGTTATTTTCTCGTGATAAAAACGCAGCGAGCTGTCGTAGAGATGCACGTCGCGTCTCTCCGCTTGCCGTTTGAACTCCTGCCACTTGCTCCGTGCTCCTTCCCCCATGCTTCCCACTTCCTCACCATCCCAAACCGGTCCCAGCATCACGCTAGCTCGGTCGAGAGGTCTGCTTTCCTCCCTCCGGGGGCCGTGCCGTTTGGGATGAGCAGGGTGCTGCAGGGACAGCATCCATCAGCAAGGGCACCTGGGGGCCGGCCCTGAACTCCGCAGCCCACCGCAGGAGCACGCGAGGCCGGCGATGTACATCATCCCAACACCACCTCCGAACACCCACCGCATCATCCCAGCCATAAATCCCCATTTTTAATACAACCCACGTACGACCAACCCCGCTCCAGGGGAAGTCCCTCCTGAACGCAGCCGTTCTCGGGAGATTTCCTTAACGAACACTTCACCACAAGCTTCGGAAAGGCTCTTAATTGCATTTTAATGTTATCAAAGGGCAGGCTCCCTGCCTGCCCCACGCCAGCTCAGCACGCCCGGTGCCGGCAGGGATTTCGGGAGCTGCGGGGCTGCTGATAGCAGCGCTGCTGTTTGGGGGCGGGAGAAGCACTCGTGGTATTTGTATTTTTTGTGGCTCCCTGTTTTGGTAGCCATAAGTCATTAGTGGTTTTTAATTTTTTTTTCTTCTTCCCTTGCAACTGAAATAAGGGCTGAAAGGGTAGATTTGTCCTTCTTTTTCTCTCTTTTTTTTTTTTTCCTTTTTTTTTTTCTTCTGGCTAATCTGAGGCACGCTGCCACATCTGAAGCCACTTGGCTCATTATGGATTTCATGGAAACTGATTCCCTGAAAGTGTTTCCATATGTGTGTTCCCAATATATCCCATCCTCTTCTAAATGGGAGTACAAACTCGCACACGAGCTGGAAATGGCTTCAGGATGTGACAGAGAAGTCATATGACTGGAGTGGCACTGTGTGTGGCCCTTTCTGAAAGACACGGTGTCCTGTGTGCTGGCTCCCATCCTACAGTAGATCCAGTTTCAAAGAATATCTTCCTTCCCGGATTCTTAAAAGCTCTTAATCAAGAAGCAGCAAGAGATCCTCTGTCCTTCGTCCTCAGGAGGGACGTGTATTATTTGAACGGGGCTTGAAAAAAGAGAGTTGGGATGGGGAGGAAAAAAAGGGACTTAAAGGGTGAAACTACAGAGAAGTGCCAAGGGCTTCCCCCCCCGCCACCCACCCCTGCAAAACACAGTTTCTTTGCGTCTGCTCGAGGATCAGATGGTATTTCTGAGTTGCTAGCTTGCAGTGGAAAAGTACAATTCATGACAACATTGGAAACAAATATTTATACTGGATAGTTAAGGCACATTTTTCTGAAAAAAAAAAAAAAAAGAAAGTAACGAAGTCGACTGTGAGCCCCAATGTATATTATCTTCCCATTCACTGGATTTGTGGAGGATTCTTGTGCTGACGGTCTCCATTACTGTACATGCATCGCAGATCTCTCAGCCCTGTGGTTTCACCCCCTTGATGTATACAACTCTGCTTAGGTTGCTATCCAAGAAAAGCCTCAAATGTTCCCTCTGATGCTTTTCGTCTGGGGCTTGCGAAAACCGGCAGCGGCTGAAATTCAGGCAGGAGAAGTTGGGGAGAAGTGAACGGCGAGCGGTGCGCGCCTGCGTGCCTGTGT
This sequence comes from Anser anser, assembly GCF_964211835.1. NCBI lineage: Eukaryota > Metazoa > Chordata > Aves > Anseriformes > Anatidae > Anser > Anser anser. The sequence goes on from NC_139722.1 coordinate 5,954,821, forward strand.
GTGTGTGTGTGCCGTGCAGCGCTGCAGAGCTGCTAAAGACTTATTTCCAGGAAATGTGATTTGCTTCTTGCTTCCAAAGTAATGCGTAGATGGCGTGAGACTTTGAACAAGCTTTAAACAATATTACCAATTCCTTTCCGCATGAATCACCCGAGACTGAAGTCACCGAGGTGAGGTAGCCATGACGGAGAGGTTCAGAAGCTTCCCACCATCCACGACTTGCAGGCCACAACCACAAGCCAAGGACATTTTTCTTTAATATGACATTTTGTCCCCCTCGTGTGGTTCTCCTGAGAGAGGTGTGTGATTCCTGACTAAGTGAAGCTTCACGAGTGGCAGCATCTTTAAACGAGACACAGGTGACTCGGGCTTTTGCCTTGCTGCTCCCAACAGCCCATCTAAGGGTGCTTTTTTCTGGTCAAGGGAGCAGAAATTTCTACCCATTCATACACCTAAATTTAAGACAAGCTACTTCTTGAGGTACAGACAGCAGCGACCTGTGTTTGAGCACGCAGTGTGACCCAGCAAGGCTTAGGTGCTTACAGAACATCACCTCCTTTCTGCGCCGTTCGTCCAGTCCGACCGAGTCCAGCTCCCATGGTGGAGCCCAGGCTGGAGAAGTGCAGAGACCCCTTTTTACATTAAGCAGTGTAACAGCTCGGCCTGGGAAACACTCTCCTCCTGCTGCACGAGTGGTTCTTTAATGGTCGACGCTAATTACGTTATTTATGGGGTGTTTCTCCCAGCAAAGGGCTTAGGTGCCGCACCGTAAATTCCATGAAAATATCTATCTGTAAATTAATCCGTGGCATTTGAGGTGCCAAAGTCCTGCTACCTAAATACCAGGAGGCACGGGTTTAGGTGTGAGCTAAGGTGCAGAGGGACGGCCGGAGGAGATGTGCTAGGTTTAGGTTCTCATGTGTTGTGTGCGAGGCTCTGAAGGGGTTAAAATGTTCCCTCCTCGCCTGACTTTTGTGAGACTGCTGTGCTTAATAATGCTGCAGTTTAAATGGTCCCAACTAGGCCTTGAAGTTAACACCTTGTTGAGGTGAAGGAAAGAGGAGGGGGGCCAGTTCACACCTTTCCTGCTGTTATTGTTTGCAGGGAGACCTGCGAGGTGGGAAAAAAAAAGCAAAAAACGAAGGACCTCCCCTTCCCCCCCCTATTTTTTTTCTGAGTGTTGAAATTTTTGTTGAATTAAAGGGCGGGAAAGGACATTTGAAAACACCCCATTTCCGACCTTAAAAGCTTGCAAGCATTCGAACAAAGCACAGTCGACCCAAAAGTTGACCAAAAGTGGGTGGGCAGGGCTCTGAGTGCTATTTCGGTGGCGCTGCGTGACCCTTGCAGCACGTAGCCACATGCGTGGGAGGAGTGTCCCTGAGCTCGGGCATGGGGCTTGCATTTGTAGGATTCAGGGACTAACAGCAGTGGCAAGGAATGGATGCACGAGGAAGTGTCTTGGGCTCCCTGGGAATCGCAGTCCCAGGCTCCATCCCACAGCTGCATCCAGAGGCTGGTCCGGAGCCTTTGGAGAACCAAAGACTGACCTGGAAGGAGCCAGGAGCAGGATCGTGCTGTGTGTGATTCACTAAATGCACATTCACGGAGGCAGGTGAAAAGAATTTAACAAAATGAAGAGTGAAGTAAAACTCTTCCCCCGATGGAGGAGGATACTTGGAGTAACAGCTACCGAAAAATCACTACCCCGTGCAAACACATCAGAAAGAATTCTGGAGATTGCAAAACTGAGTGCTCAGAAATTGGGAAATGTCAGTGCTTACGCTGCCCGTGCAACCTTAAATCAGCCTCATTCTGCTTATGCGTTATATTACAGATTTTAATTACAGGATCACATGATACTTTTCCCACGGGATTCCTGCCTCATTCAGCGCGCAGGATGGACAGTGCTAACTTAATGAGCAGCTCTTCAATATTTTGTTTTCTTCTTGTTCTTTGCATTTCCCCAGGCTTTGCTTATTGCAGAGCATTAAATTTTTCTCTGAAGAAGGAATTCTTAATTTCTTGATGGGCTTTGCTCTAATATTTCTGCCATGGCATTTGTATGCAGTTCGTTGCAGTGTAATATTCCCAAGAATTAAAGAACTTGCTTAAAAAAGAGTACCAAGACTGACTCTTAAGGTGTAATGTAATTCATTCCCCCTTTTTTGTGTCACCTACAGCATGACATTTTTTCTGCATTTAACCTGATGTTCAAACCTGAGCTCCTGTTGGCTTCAGCTGCAGCTGTGAATGTTTAGCACACGTGCAAATCAGGAGCCAGCATCTTTGCTGGGCACGGAAACCAAGGAAAGGAGCGGCAGTCACCACCTGTAAAAATGTGATTTAAAGAGATTTCGGCTGAGGCACGCAGGAACAGTGAGGCAGAAACACGCAAAAAGTCCAGTTTGCTCAGAAAAATAGTCAGGTCTCCCTGGTCTTGTTCCCTCTTCTAATTTCTTTCAACAGTGGGTCTGGGAGATAGATAGACGGCTTCTTTATTACACAGCTCTGATACTTGTCCACGGAGGTCTGCTTGTGTGCTGCCTGCAGGAGGGATCGTGTAAAAGCAATAGCACGCTCCCCTGTGATTCAGTGCTGTCTCAAAATGCGTACGGAGAAGTAACTTTAATGCTGATATTTCCAACCTTTCTCACTCTTCGCACGCTGACCTTAATGATAATCTTTTGTTGGTCCCTGGCTCTGTGTATAGTTTTTTTAATTTCAAAAAAAAAAGCAAACCCCAAATATCCCCACCTTCCCAAATTTTCCATGCAGTATCACACAAACATCCATGCGGACCATCATTTAGCTCCTTTTATGCTGTTTTTTGCCATTCCAGCTCATGGAGCAGCCGGTGGCAGTCAGGGACAGATTCTTGGTCAGGACTGTTGTGAGGAGGGGTAGGGATGTCCCCGTGTGTCACCAATACTTGCCAGCGTTTCAGAAAATGAGACTCAGGACTCCTCAATTTCATTCCAGTCTCTGGACAAGTGTCTTTGTAGGGAGACAGTGTCTCCTGCCCATTTTAGGCAGAATGCTTATAATTTGTTCATATTTAGCTGGATTTTCGTCGCAACATCTCTCACACAAAAGCCACTCCTATTCCAAAGTTCAAGTCCTTACTTCAAAGCATGGAACTGGTACAGCTTTTCAAAGGGAGACTTCTCAGAGTTTAAGATTAGTAAAACAATATATTTTTCCCAGCAGAAGAGTTTCAGCTGAAATTTTAAAAACAAATAAATGCATAAATCACAATTTAGCCCGAGACAGACGCCCAGCATGGACAATTTCAGCCAGAACATTTAAAGTTTGGCAAAGCTGTATGAGACTGAAAATCGTCTCATAATGTGAAGTGTGTGGCATGCTTCATACCAGGCGATTTTATCAGCTGTAAGTAGTCCAAGCTGCACATACAATTCATAGACGTAGATGTTAGGGAAAAAAAAAAAAAAAAAGCTGTGGTAGAATAATTAGAGCTACATCCCAGCCTGAATCAAACGAATGAACAAAAAAAATATAAGATCTAATATCTACTGCATAAGATTTAGCACTGAAGTTCCCCAAAAAACAAGCGGATCATTTAGCTGCTGGTAAATATTTATGCAACTGAATTTCCTTGAGACGGTCTGCTCAGTGACTTCAAAATACCACAACGCTCTGTCTTCTTGCGTCTTGTGACTACGCATTGACCTGACGTGCTAGACATTTCCCTGTCAGACATATAAACCAAGGGACCCTTTGTCTTTTTGCTAATGACTTTATAGCATAAAACGACAAAGCAAATTGCAGAAATGACAAAGAAATTGCAATATCTGTTAGCTACAGAGTTATCCTACAGCCCTTTAAAGCTGACGTCAGCTTGCTATGCCCACAAGGAGTTAACCTGTCCACGGGACATTATGATCTTTAATAATTGGAAGTGATTGGCCAAAGTGCTGTAAACCTGGCAGAAATTTGTTGCCTTGTTTTCTGCAAACCACAAGCACAGCGTATTAATTGAGAAATGAACGTTAACTGGCATTAGCTGGCATCTGTAAACTGAAAGAGAGGAATGGCCACGGCACTCGCTCGGCTCTGAGCAGCAGAGCTGCAAAGCTGCCACAGGTAAAATTGTCTTTTAAAGGCGAATGCAAAACTATTTTAGTCGGCTGTTGGCAAATCCCCAAGTCTAGGGTTTTTAATGAGGCTTCTGCGTCAAAATAAGTGAAACCACATGGAATTTTAATTGTTCTTATTCTAAATATGAAACACACTGGTGAAGTATTCTTGAATCTAGTATCGGAGCATATATATTGGCACATTAACGTTACCACGTTTCTGCTCTAAGCATGTATCTCTCAAAAAACCTGAGCACCGGGTTACCTTAGAGAGGAATTTAGATTTTAAAAAGGTTTACCCTGTGCTCCTTCAGAGGTAAAGGTTTTGTATGTGAAAGACATTTTGGTTTTGTGTTGTCGAACGCTGCAAATTGATCAGCTTCTGAGGGGAAAAGATCTCTCGCTGTGCTTGTTGTCGTGTTGTCGTGTTTCTCTTTCGGGCGGCATGGAAGAAAGGCGATTCTTTTTACACCAGTGTGGTTTCGCAATTTTTCAGCCACGGCGTAGGGCGGAGGATCTGCGCTTCACCCGTTTAATATACGCTATCACGAGAGTGGGAATGCACAGATGCAAATTATTTTCTTGCTCTGACAGTGGAAAAATTAGCATAAATCTTTAATCCTGCTGGGGAGAGGAATAAATAAATTATTTACTTGCGCTGTCATGTTACTATATCGCTGATCAACACTGCTGCTTGTGTACGAGCAGATATACAAAGATGGGTGCCGTACCCAGAAAAGCTGCTTGTGTTCCCAGTCCAGCAAAGAGCTAACCATGCATACATGAATAGGCATCTGGTGTTTGCAAGTTAGTACCAAAGTCAACCCTCACACAAGAGAAGGAGGGAGCCCAGAGAAGAGGGGGAAGAGAGAGGATGATACAGCATCAGTGAGATTGCCGAGCAATGAGGATGGCAAGAAGCTGACTTTTAGAGATCACTTTTTCAATAGTTTCCAGCCTCAGTTAGAAAAGAGGTTTTAGAATATGAATCATAGAAAACTTCTGATCTCCAAAAAAAAAATCTTTACACAATGGAGATTCAGAAGGCTGAGGGATGAACAAAACCTGTTGCGGGGTGTTATGAAAATAGGAGACATTTGGGCGAAAGAGGGGTTGGAGACCTGAGCGTGCGGGAGTGGTGCAGACACAGCCATGAGGGAGATAAGAAAGGGCTATGGTTATTTTGCCTTTGGGTAAAAAAATAGGATTGCGCGTTGCACAAGCAGCAAACAGTAAAAACAAACAAGCGTGAATTTACTAAGTATGTAAGGAGGTCTGTAGCCCCACATTAGAGATGCTTAAATGTGGTGTGCATGGTCCTGGTCACACAGGACATGCATGATCTGTGGGCAGCATCCAGCTGAATAATGTTTGGATCTAGCCCTGAAAAAGGGATTGGCTTTTAATGTGTAAAATTGTGTGGATAGTATTGTTATTAAAAAAAAAAAAAAGTATCAGCTGCAAAGAAACCAAAAATGCCAATGCTCTTCTACACCCTTGCACTCATAACAGGTCTACCTTTGATTGTAAAAGTCTTGTTTAGCTTCTATCGGGGTAAACTAAAAGCAACTCTGTTCATGTTGGGAGAGTTGCAATAACAATTAAAAAGAAAAAAAGGGGGGGGGAGAGTAAGCAGTAGCAGATTGAAACTCGGTATTTTGAGCAGCTGGGGAAATTATGTTCTAACCTTATATTTCCAGATACATATCAGACCTGTTCACAATATACAGGATAGTGTTCCAAAATTACAGCTTTGAATCTGGGTGGTATCGCCTCTGGCTATTGTTTGCAGTTGGGAACGAAAGAAGTTGCATCAAGCAGCGGAGTGTTTGCTGTAAAGGTACAAGTTATATTACATTCCACGCTGCTGTGGTTTCAGGGCTTGATGATGGAGACAGACCCATTCACCCCTAGGTCACTGATTCGGTTCCAGATAAAGCTAATAGTAATCACATTGTCATCAAGAGTTAAAAACGGGCTTTTACTGCCCGTGTAAAGCTCCGTGCTCGCGGTATCTCGTGAGACGGCGCATTATAATCCCCAGGTTTCAAGCTGTGGGAGTCGGGCTCCTGGCTGGCAGCGGCCCAGCTCGTCCCGTCTGAATCCCGGCTGTGCCTGAGCTTCGCCCCGCTGCCGCTTAGATATTGTCTGATACGGCCTTGAATTGATGGCGTAGGCTAAGTGGGCTGGCAGAACCAGGGAGAATTGTGGTTTAAGTCACAAAAAGCCACCACGCAAGGTGGCAGGGGCTGAGTCTCTTGCACACGCTGATGTCTGCAGCTCAGATCCCAAACCCGTCTGCAAGGAGGAGCAGTGCCGCATCCTGCACTGGGCTGTGGGGGGTGTTCCAGTGCTTAGCACATCAGTTTGGCACCTACAAGACCCTGCGTTTTCCTTTAAAGCGAATCAGATTCGGCAGCTTGGCGAGAGGTGGATCTGAAGGCTCATAAAGCTGTAGACGTGTCAGCTGGGAAGCGCAGGGGGAGCTGATTTGGCGTCGTGGGTTTTTCCTTTCATTATACCCCGCTCTTTCCATCCTTCTGTAGATATGCGTATATGTACCTACTGCATACTGGCTGAAGCAGTTGCCTCTGTTCTGCACTGTACTTTTCCACTGGGCTTTTTCTATTTCTCTTTGTCCCTTTTCCCACACCCTTTATGTTTCCCCGCTTCTCTGGCTCGCGGCGCAAGCTTCCACCAACCTTTTTTTCTGCTCTTGTCCACCCCGCAGTCTCCTAAGCAGATCACCAAGCTGCTAACGTTTGCTTTCCAGTTCTGCTCCTAAACTTTGGCCGTTTGATGTGGGATTACGAATTAGGCAAAATGAGTTTACCCATCCCTGTTTTGTGTTAGAATCAAATTCACAGTGTTACCATCCAGACGTTTACAGTAGCCATAAACTGTGTGGTCTTTTTTTTTTCAACCAGACTGCGCAGGCTATATAGGAAAACAGCTTCTTTCAATAGCAAAGTGAGTGCTGGGCTTGTAATTTTCCACAGACTGCCCTGCAAAGTAAAATTTGCATCTTTGCTATCAGCTCAGTGGCCTGGCCCAGTTTGAAACCCTTCAGACGCAGCAAATGCCGTTTGTCAGCCCTCACCTAAATAAGTCGCTTCAAGGCAAGAAGCGGGGCTCGGTCACCCCCGGTGTAACTCCACTGGTGTCAGTGGTGCAGCTCACTCGGTGTTGCCAACTGCCGTACGTTTATTACAAGTTGCACGATAATTGCCCTTTTTACCCCAAACCCCAGCTCCCGGAGGCGCGTGCTGAGGTGGGAACCCCAGCTTTTCGCATAAAACCAGACCTCGGTTTCCAGAGAGGCCACAGCAAACAGCGGGATCCACGCGACCCGAGCGCACCCTCAAAGCTCAGAAAGCAGAAGGCAAATCAAATACAAGTCCATGTTTCTATTTTTGGCCCTTTTTCAATCTCTCGATTTTTGGGATATTTTTTTTTTTCCGGGCCTGACTTGTGACCTTGGAACGCTTTGGGTTGGCAATGCCGCTCCCTCCATTGGCATCAGGGGAATCAGACCAGGGATGAATTTGGCCCAGCACTTGTAGAAGAGAGGTGTATGACTCTGTTCCTTGCAATGTGTTATTTGATATGATCTGCTGTTCTTTTGGGGGCCAAAAGAAGTGGGTTTTCTTTAAAAAAAAATAAAAAATAAGAAAAAAAAATCTATCATCACTTGATACAAAAAATGGTATTTACAGAATTGTTTTCCCCCGTCTTCTGTTATAATTTTTTAGGTGCTTCAGAGCTGGGCCCATTTTCAGATCCCAGGCAGTTCACAAGCATTTCATCCCTCACTGAGAGCCGCTTCTCCAACCCACGAATGCACTATCCAGCCACCTTTACCTATACACCGCCAGTCACCTCAGGCATGTCACTGGGTATGTCCGCAACCACTCACTACCACACCTACCTACCACCACCCTACCCCGGCTCTTCCCAAAACCAAAGTGGACCTTTCCAGACCAGCAGCACTCCATATCTCTACTATGGCACTTCGTCAGGATCATACCAGTTCCCCATGGTGCCGGGAGGGGACCGCTCCCCCTCCAGGATGCTTCCTCCGTGCACCACCACGGCCAACGGCAGCACGCTGCTAAACCCTAACTTGCCCAACCAGAGTGACGGTGTGGAGGCGGATGGCAGCCACAGCAGCTCCCCAACCGTTTTGAATTCTAGTGGCAGAATGGATGAGTCCGTTTGGAGGCCGTACTGAGATTTCTTCTGCCCGGCCCGACCTCCGCGAGCCAAAAAACAAACGGTCGACTAACTACGAAGTGCCTGGTTTTTGTTTTTGTTTTTTGTTTTTCCTAAAAAAAAAATAGATTTTACCGATATGTGCAACTGTGTAGATGGGATGATAATGGCCATAAATAACATGAGAGTTACCGACACACCACCACCCATGTTTCAGATTATGTGGATCAAAGCACATATTATCTTTTTCTTGGAACCATTTTACCTTGTTTCATATTTAAAATGTACTTTTTACACACAAAAAAATCCCCCCCACCTTTTTTTTTTTTTTTTTTTTTTTTGTCTCAAGTGTTTTAATAGCGAGTTCTTTTGCCAATGAGGAGAGAACGGACTCCCCAGCTATCAGGAGAAACATGGTGATGCAAGGCAAAGGCTGCATTCCCTTTTATTTTTTAACAACTAACCATGAACTCCAGATACAGTTGCAATCATACAACGTACGGGACCCTGCTCACACACGTAGTGCAATTCAACCGGCTTGTATTGGTGCACATAAAAAGGAAAGCAAAGATCAAGTTGCTTCCATTTTGCCATGATACATTCAGATGAAAGTAGCTGTCCCAAAACTCTGTCCAAGCCTTGCTGCAGATAACAGTTGGAACTTCTCTGTGTTCATTGCTTTTTTGGTCTGTTTTGTTTTTTTGGGGGGTACTTAACGAGAACAAGTTTTCAAGTTAGGCTAGACAACCCTGGGGTTTCCTTTTTGCTTTTGTGTCCATTCGTTTTGCCTTTGATTAGCCAAAAACCAAAAATAAAATCCAAAACCTTTAAAAACAAAAAGAAAATGTTATTACTTATGCAAAATATGAAAAAATGGCAATATATATTACTAGAGCCAAAATGGTATACATAGTATTTGTGTTTGGCTATGTTCTTTTTTATATTTTTTTTAAATTATAAGTGTGTAAAATTTGAGGTTGTTTGCTAACATGAATCATCATATAACTTTAAAAGAATATTTATAATTATTTAATGACATTTGGACCCTTTAAACGTTTCTTAATGTAATGATGTATCGACTTCGGTCTCTAAAAGTGTTTGTTTTTTTTTTCTTCATCACATTTCTGCAATGGTGTAAACCTCAAAACTTGACCCAACTCTGAAAAGCAGTTCCAGTGTGAACCAGTTTACAATGTGACTTAAAAATGAAAAACCCAACCCAAACGCATCCACATCAAATGACTTTGGATGTAGGATCTTTTTATATAACTTATGAAGGAAATATTGTGTTTAAAATATTTTATTAGCTGTCTGGTTGCCTTCAACACAGTCTTGCCTTTTAATCAGTACTTGTGGAGACACTGGAAAAATGGTAGGAAGGATGAAATGTTTTCTATCCTTCCCCTGATTTCTTTCTCTCCCAGAATTTTTCTCAGAACTTCAAAATTTAAAAGTATTCATATTTAAAATGTTCTGACAACACGATTTGAACTGTCAGATTTTTTTCCCCAAAGAAAAATCAAAATCATTTCAAAAGCTGTTCTTTAAAGCTAATCACTTGTTAAGTTTCTCAGAAATGGGAGTAAGGGAGAACTAGTATAACTTTTTTTCTCCCCCTGAAATTTCAACCCATTCTATGGAATAAAAAGGTTCAAAGTTGAAACAGAAACTTCCCAGCCTGTTAGGGAATCACCCATCATTAGCATTAAATGCTAGACTCCTAAAGCTGTTGTGTTTACTTTGCCATATTAGAGAAAGAAGCACAAGCTCAGCAATACTCGCCTCCTCAAACCCAACGCTGAAGATAAAAGTCACCTTAAAGCCACCCCGGGGCTCCCAGGCATGGTGCACCCACACAGGGAGAGCAAATTGCCCCCGAACCCCTTAGGCAACCTGTCTGCTGCCCAAGTGCCCATTGGAGGGGCCCGCATTTTGCCCACCCTTGGTGGAACATTAAGCAAGTGCGGATGGGGTTGCCCGAGCGTGGTCTTAACCCTTCAAAAGGGCTGCGACCGGCTGGCCCCCGGCACCCCCTCCTTCCCCTGCCTTCACATAGCCATAACCAACGGTCAGGTTGATGGTTGGGCTTGATGATCTTGAAGGTCTTCTCCAACCGAAATGATTCTGATTCTAAGCATCCTCCTCAGGGGCTGCCAGTCACGACGATGCTCCTCGGCTGTACTTGGGTTACCTCCAAAGTATCGCAATAAATCCACGGTGGGCATGGCCGTACAGAGCCACGAGCTCGTTGGACACCACAGCCACCATCACCGTTAGTTGATAGCAAAGCTGTTAAACTAAAACGAGTCATCCTTAGCATGGTACATTCCTCCAATTTGTGTGACTACGTGCTCTTAAAAAAAGTCTTTGCCTTCTAAAGGTTGTATACCAAGTATGCTTAAAGTATAAGTAAGACACTTTTTTTTTTTTTTTTTTCTAATAGTTTTCCTTCAAAGATGGAAGCTGTAATTGATTCTATTTATTGTTGGTTTGTGGTAGCTTGAAGCATACCACTGTCCATTTATTTGTAACTGTAAAATACGTTTGTTAGTCTCAGCAGCACTTAAAAAGCCAGTGTCTGGTTACACATTTCAGTTTTGTTTTTTGTTTAGTAAGCAAGAGAAAAAGATGTACTGCCAGTGCAAGCTGTTTCCTATTTAATAAAAGGTACTATATTTGTACATTATTTGTTATTGCTGAGAAGGGCTTTTTAAGGTTTACTGTATGCATATTAAGTAATTTTTAGGGTGCTTTTGTGTTGAAATGTTGTTAGAGTGGCTGCAGGCAGCAACCCAGATTTTTTTTTTTTTTAAGACTTTGTTGTAAAATTCAAGCACTTGGTTTTTGTTTCTGGATAAATCCAGCACAGACCAGACTTTTGTTTTGCTCAGCACCGACAGAACTCTGCTTGTGTCCCCACGGTTTTTGACCTGGGCTGTTGGGGACAAAACGTTCAAAACGTCTTCTCCACCTGGTTGAGGAGCACATGCCTGATCCCTGCTCTGGGCTTCCATCACACCGTGCAGGCAGACATCTGACTCTGCCTGCTTGAGCAGACAGATAGAAAGGAAAGGATTTTCTAAGCACTTATGGATGGAGGAGCACCAGCCTGTTGACTTTCAGGAGATCCTCTGCTCCTGAAACCTCGCGGTGCCTTTGGAAAACCTCTCCCCGTCCATCAGACTGGCGACTGAGGGAGTTGTGCAGGCTGACACAGAAATGCACATCAAAGCTTTTTGAAAACGCTTCCAAGTCCACTTGGAAATGCTTTTGATTCAGGATTTCAAACCAAATAATAATAATAATAATTAAAAAAAAAAACAACAACCAAAAACACGCATTATGTAGTTAACCTTGTGAGATTATTTGACATTTTGCGAGGTGCTTAGCATTGACAGAAAGGAGCTTTCTCTGAAAGGTACGACAGCCCTTCCCTTCTGAGTGGCAATCTTTGGCACTGGTCGTAGATGTAAAGATGAAAAATTGCCTTTGTTACTCTCCAGCTCTCTTATCCTACCAAAGACTTAACTTCCAGCAGAACAGGCACGATGTCCCTTTTTGCTGAACGGGGGATTAAATCCTCCTCCCCATCCTCCCGAGGCTAACCTCATTGGTGTCAGTGGGTCGGGACCAAGGATAAAACAATTTATTCTACCGACAGCGTCCTTAGCGTGGCATTTGTCGTTTCTCCTCAAAGACCAGCTGCTGTGTCTTTCGTAGCGTTGACCTTCTTGCCAGCAGCCCCCTGAGCAAGGGTTTACCAGTTTCGACAGGTGCCATCTCGAGCGGGGGAACTTTTGCACTTTCACACTTAGCAAAGCAAAGCTCCGCCATGGCCGGGGGAGCCTGCCATTGAACGCAGACAACAAGCCATGAACAAAAGCAATAATTAAAACCTGGACCAGCCATGAGTACAAGATCAAAGAAGCCCAATTCTCTGAACCCCTGAATTTCTTCTTGTTTTTAAATATAATGCATTTCATTTTAACATTTTCTGAGAACTTTTTAGATGTTTGTTTACTTCCATGTTTACAGATAACTCTTTGCCTTTTTTTTTTTTTTTTTTAATGCAGTACTTTTAAGTATATCAGCCAAAACCATACTTTTACAGTAACTTTTGTTTTAGGTAATGAGTGACATTCCATTTTTTTTGTTGTTAAATATGCTTTACCAGTCTTGAATTTCTGCTGGAACAAAATATTTGTAGCATTTTGTGTAAATACAAGCTTTAATTTTTTTATTTTTTCAAATGCTGTCACCGGAGATTTGCTTTTCATGCACATATTGTACAAACACATTCTGCTTTATGCCACAGACGATGATTGTGGATCAGTTTACTTCAACTTCAAAGGGACTATTTGTATTGTATGTTGCAACTGTAAATTGAATTGTTTGGCATTTTCTCATGATTGTAATATTAATTTGAAGTTTGAATTTCATTTTCAATAAAATGGCTTTTTTTGTTAATGTTCTTCTCTGCTTCTTTTTCTTCCACTATCTCCTCTTAGCCATGCAGCTCATTTTCGTGACCAGGCAGGGTTGGGTAAAGTCAGGATGCGGTAGGACGCAGTAGTGGCCCTTCAGTAGTGGTCCCATCAATTTCTGCAGTGCTTAAGTTTTCAACTGAATATAAAAAGCAAGTTTCCAGGTCTACAGGTGGTAAAGGACACCTTCTAAATCCGATCTCAACTGTTGCTTCTTTTCCTGAATCTGCAAACTGTGAAGAGCCATGTTTCTTGCCAGGCTGTTAACTCTGAAACCTAACAACTGCCATTAGCGGGGACGTTCTGGTGCAGTGGGGCTGTGAGCAGAGCTTGGACGAGGACAAGCTAGAATAGGTTTCCAAACCAGGAGGAGGGATTTGGGTTTGTGGCGCTTTTCCAGCATGGGGGCAGCACTATCCCCACCTCTTCCTGGTCAGGCCTGAGGAATGCAGTTACAGATAATCTTGTGATTTGCATGGCCTGAGGCAAGAATAGTTTCCAAGCAGCAAAAGATATATGGATAGGGAGGAGGCTGGGGAAGGAGGCTATTTCTCCTCCAGCCTAGTGTCAGGGGTAGGGGGAGATGCAGCTAATGAAGCTGATGTTAAGTTCACCCAGCTCTCTGCAGGAGGAGAGGACAGGACTTGTTTGCAAGCTTTGTGCCTGGTTTCGCAGCAAGTTCATATCCTTTCTAGCTATTTCTTGAGTCTGCAAAAAAAAGGAACAGTAGCACAGAGAGGCGTGAGGTTCTGTTCATTGCAAGAAACCTTTAACTCAAGTTTAATGAGGAAACTGGAGTGTCACTGATTTTGTAAGCTCTGTTTGCTTTTCCAAGGACCTACACACTTCTTACGTGGTGGTTGAAGACTGAGATACTCTTTGGGGGGTTGAGAGTACTTTTATCCCAGCCCATAACCTGGGTCTTGATTTTAGGGAAGCTTTATCCAAGAGAGAGGAACAAAGCAAGCCAGTCAACGTCGTGTGGTGTGCTGCTGTACGAGTAGTTCTGGGGAGACTTACGCTATAAATATTAGTGTTAAGCCTTTCTGCTGCCCTCCCATTCACAGGTTAACCCATCTCAGCTAGTCAGAGCACAGACGGAGGTTCATTATATTTTTGCTTTCACAGTCCAGATGCTCGTAAAAAGAAACAAATTTTCATCGTTTGGCCCGTCAGTGGGGGCCCAGGGAGGCCATGCCACCTCCATCCTTGGAGGTTTACAGGGCCCGACTGGAGAAAGCCTGGAGCAACCCAGTGTGCCCCCAGAGCTGAGGTTTATTTGAGCAGGAGGTTGGGCTGGAGACCTCCCATGGTGCCCTCCAGGCCCCGTTATCCCATGGCCCCATGAGTTACACGGAGGGCTCCCTGATGCAGGTAGCTGGCTAAGCTAAAAGCTGATCATGCGATTGTATAGATAACATGTATTCAGCTAAAAACACCCCCAAAAACGAGCTTTGAGAGGACGAAATTCTTGCATAGGCAGTCTATCGAGGAGTTACAGCAATCCCTCCATCTGTTGTTGGTTTCTGGCGCTTTTCCTCTGGGATATCTACAGTACACATGGTCAGCACAAGGGCTGGAAGAGCCATACCATCACTCTGATCTAGGACAGCAATTCCCACATGCTTTCCCCTCTTAGATTGTGTCGGGGGTATTGTTTTTGACTCATTTACCCTCTGCTTGAGGTCACTCTCATTGACATGCCCTAGCCAGAACCACCTTCAAGGCAAAGCGACCTGTGCTGGTCAGCTTGGAGGACTGCCCAATGCGGAGACATGTGAAGTGGGGGAAAAGCTCAAATTTAAAGTATTGTTAGGAAATACGATTTTAAAGATGCTTTCTGCAAGGGATAATGACCATTGCCTTTCCTACCTTTTGGTATCAGTAAGCAAACTCTTGCTTTGGGGTTCTGAGGGTTGAACGAGGGCTCCAGAGCTCTGGAGCCAGGCTTTTGCTGCATATGGAGGGCAACATCCCGCTCTGCCTCTCCCTCTTGGCCTCAGTTTTAACTTTTTAATTTCCTGTGGCTGTAAGCAGCACCGGTGGGGCTCAAAGCACGCCACATGTTGGCCGCCACAGGCCTAAATCAGCCTTTTCTGTGCCTAAAACAAGCTCTTGGGGAGGAACACGGGGGGGATGGAGCGGGGTCTGACCTTACAGCTCAGCACCAAGCCCTACGTTGGCACCAAATAAAAAAGTTCATCAAGCTGCTTACCGGAGGAAAGGAGGAAATAACCTGGGGATATATTCAAGGATTGACATGCACCATCTAGTCACCTGCTGCATGGTCAGGAGGGAAGTAATCGGTATCTTGGGGTGAAATCCATTCTCTAGGGGACTGCTCATGGATAGCCAATGCCATAAACCATATACATGGGATATGGGATCCGCTCTGGCTGGATCCCACATCTGCGTAGCAGAGGGAATGGTGAAGCACTGGCGAGCAGCTTCACAACTCAGGCACTCAACACATGATTAAACACTTGCAGAGAACACCCTGAGAGTATTATTCTCCAAAAATAGTTATTGGGCAGGTTAAAATTACGGGAAAATCCACTAGAAACCTATAACCTGTGGAAAAGTGATGGGGCTGGCTGTGGTGGGTAACATTTTGGGGGCACGTTGAGCATTTCTACTCAGCATCTTGAAAGAAAACCTTTAGCGTGAGCAGAAACAGTTAAATATGTGGCATTTGAAAGGGCTGTCTGGCATTATGTAATTGTATTTTTTCCCTGCGGATCTGCTGGTGCAATATCAGCCCGGGATGCATGGGCATACAAAGAGAACAAAGCTGAAACTTCCAAAAGCGTTTGGTGACCTGTTGCATTGAAAAGATAGCAACTTGGGACTTACGATGTAATTTAAAATTGAAGTTATTGCCTCTGCTCTGACTTGCTTTCACACCGAGGAATTGCATGTATTTTTTAGGGTGGATGCAACCTGTGTTTCTAATGTCAAGTGGGCTTGAATTTCCCTCGTTGATGCTAATTCCCAGACTTTGCCCAGCTAGAGCTCTTTATCTCATCTGTCTGAATCACTCACTGACTTCTCTGTGCTCCAGATGCTATTACAATTGGAGTGAGAGATTAAAAGAAAACCCCTTTAGTTATATTTGTAAGATATTGTAAAGAAGACACAAACTACCTTTGGTTCTGCAGCTGGGAAATTTCAGCTCCATCCGTAATTTTCCAAGCAGCTTTGGACGTCACTTTTTATGCCTCAGTTTCCCCAAATGTAAAACAGGGAATTTACTATTTTCTTACTTTAGCAGGATATCCTATGCACTCACTGTTTATAGGAGCTTTGAACATTAATTTTTTGTTGTTGTTGTTATTTAGCTCTTTTTACTACAAACCCAGTGTTTGGTCTCACACCACTGGATAGTGTCCTTTGAAACAGCACATTTCTAAACCACATGTTTAGAAAAATTGACCCAGTTTCCAGACTGCTGATCTGGTCAAAAAACAATGCGGAGCTAAGGCCAAGTTGTGCTGTCTCAACAGATTTCCTCGGCGTTTGCAGTGGGGCAGGGAAACAAGCAGAGAGGAGCTTTGGGCTGCGGTCCGTGAGCGCGGCGCTTGGCCGCTCCCTCCCGGCAGCTTTATCGGGATGAGCAGCTGGAGCTCGCGGGATGTCCCAACACTTAGAGAAAAGCAAACAACCCCCCGGTAAAGTTGATATGCTGCAGCAACTTGCCAGTGATTAATGGGACCGCCGGGCCAAATGCAGATGGTGATTACGCCAGTAGAGATCAGCTGAAGTCCCTCTATTAATAGCCCTGCGTTTTTGGATGCCAGCAATTCTCAGCCCACACATGTCAGTGTTATCAGCGAAAGATCACTGAATGCTGCTTGGAAGGAGCCTCTGTGCGTCTTCTGGTCTGACAGAGGCTCTGTGCAGGACCACCACCACCAGGTCTGCTCACTTTGTCCAGCGAGTCCTGGAAATCTGAGCATGGAGACGGAGCTGGGGCTCCAACAGGACATCCCATTCCTACTCTTCTCCCACTGCCCACACCAAACCTCCCCAAATGCACTCTGTGGCTTTTCCCCTGGCTCCTTTCCCTGCCTCTCGGTTTGGGGACGCAGGTTTTAAAACCTTGTTGCACGTCTATAGGAGGTCAATGCTTGGTGGCCTCTCCTTCCCACCCCTTCATCTGTGTTCCTCCAGGCTCCGACTTTAAAATCCTTTTTAAAAATAAAATCCAAGCACAAACACCAAGGCAGTCATCCCCATGGATTATTTACTTTTCCATTTCTGCAGTTGAAAAAAAAGAAGTCCTTAGTAGCTTAAAATGATGCTGCCGCATCCCAGTGCTGTGAGGTAGCTTCTCCCAGGAAAGCACAGCCTTTATCCCTGCCCAGGGTGCTGCGGTGTGCGAGGCAGGTTAGGAAGGGCCAGGAAAAAGGAAAGAAAAGCAGTGGCTTTTTTTTTTTTTTTTTTTTTTTGCAGAGGGGAAAAAGGGAAAAAGAAAAAAAAAAAGGGCAAATAATCCAGACAGATCTCTGGAAACCTGACTGCGAAGGATCTTTCTCCCTTCGTTGCCAGTGGTGGTGTTCTCCTAACTAAGTAGGATGTCCTCATCTTTTAATAATAGCCAGCCCAGATGCTAACGTCTATTCTGCAAATGCTGCACAAGTGAGAAGGAAAACAGCTGATTTCTGTTAAGATGAACACCAGAAGAATAAGCCAAAAAGTATGAGAAATCTCCCGAGGTTTTTCTTTGTAACCCCCTGTTTGGCAGCTGGATCTCGAAGCCGGGATTGATATCCAGCCTCTACTTCTGTCCCTCTGCTGCTCCGTGCTGGGGGTGAAGGTGCATTTTCTGCACTGCTCACAAGTTTTGAGGAACAAACAGCAGCAATAGCAGGAATTTTGCCCACAGCCTGTGGCTTTTGTAAAGCTGTAGAAAGGACCAGTCGATGAGGAGTTCGCTTGACATGCTCCTTGCCACAGAAATGGTAACGTGGTGGACAGGGGCCAGGGGTTTAAACTGGCTTCTTTGTTCCATCTTTTTTTCTACTTTCCCCTCCACCCTGTTTTCTTTCCTTAGTCTATTTTATTTGTCTGGAAGAGAGTACTTCACACTACTAGATAAAGACAGGATTGTCTTTTTATAAGGTATTGTATTGGGCATTAAGAAAGATGTCTCTTACTCTCCTCATACCACTCCTTCCATCATATTTTCCTTATTTCCTTATGCGATACCCTCCAGGCAGGGATCTTGAAAATCACAGTAAAATCACTCATGGTTGTAATGTACTTATAGGTACTGGATGGAAAGTGTTAGAGAAAAGTAGGCTACGAGGTAACGTGATATCTTGCATTTCTGTAACAGGGCAATGACCAAGAGGAAAAAAATGGGACAGTGCCTTATGTTCACACATTTTTCTCTCGTGCTGAATGGCAGTCCTCGAAAACAGTTCCTAGAAACCAGGGAAAAAAAAAAACAACCAACAATTGTGAAACGATGGGGAGAACTCATCCAATGTTTAGGATCGCTGGCTAATAACTGCAGATAAAGATGTTTACAGGGAACTTGTGCAACTCTTCTCCTTGCCAGTGAGTGAAGGTTTAGTACATGCCGTTTCAAACCTCCTCGGCTCCGCCTGACAAAGAGGATGCCCCCAGTTGCTATTTTCATAAGTTTCCAATTAGAAACTCATTTCAGTCTCTCTGTTTAACATGGATTTTTTTTTTTTTTTTTTTGCGTGCTGCATTTGTTTATTAAAGATACTTTTTTTGGGGATAGTCATGTCAAGCCTGGCACTTTGTTTATTGTGGATATCTGGCCTGAGGGAGCTCGCCAGCTGAAAATACCAACAGAAAACATGCTGGTGAACTCAATGTTACCTGGTTATTGTCGCTTGGGCTCACTGATCCAGGTCTGTGTGGCACAGAGGGACAAATCCTGCTCCCACTGTGTCAGCAATACAGGGCAGTGGAGGATGGAGAGGGCCCTGTGCTCGGGGCTGAGGACATTTGGCTGCTTGCAGACACACACCTGACTGCATCATGCCTCCCCATCTGGGAAAAAAACTAAAGAGAGGTAATTTAGGTCATGTGCAGCGTGACAGGACCCAGAGACAGGAAAAGGGAAACCGCTGCTGCTTGAGAAAACAGGGGCTGCAAGGAGCTGGCACGGCCCTGAGCCCAGGCAAGTCCAGCTGGGGGGGCTCGTGCTGACCTCAGCAGGACCAAGGGGTGAAATGCCAAAGAAAGTGGATGAATGAGTACATCCCGTAAACAAAAGCCCTCTCCGAGGCAAATTTCTAAGCCCAAATTCTGGTTTTCCTCTGGAAGCAGCAGGGCCCTGAAGTCAGTTTCTGGTCCAGCTGCCCCAGAAGTTTCTGGAGGTTTGGGGTCAGCGTTCAGATCTTGCATTTGGGTCTTGCTTTCCATCTAAAAGCACAGCTAAAGCCAGAACCCATTTGTGCTTTGGGGAAGTGTATGCTTGCTGACGTCGCTGTCTGCTTTGATGTCACTATCGACCCTTTGGCATTGCAGGTGCTGCTTTGTTAAAGTAATTTCATTGTAAAACCTCCTGACCCATGAGGCTGATACCAGCTGGGATCCATCCCTTCCCCTTGGGCTCAGCCCGAGCCTACTCTGGTGCATTTCTCCCATCCCATCGTGTCCTTGCACTCGCCAGCACCTTTCAGTCCCACACAGGTGTTGTGGACAAAGATACATTAAAAATTTAGCAACCTGGCAAGTGCTTGCTCCTTGCTCAAGACCCATGAAAACATCCACCCTACAGAGGAAAAGCTAATACTTCATTTGCAAAGGTCTCCTGCAGGAGATAAGGGTGACCACAGACCTCAGACATTGCCAATGAAATGTAAAAGTCATTCCTTTAGCGTTTCTTTGCCACAACTGCAAAGAAGAAATTGAACCTCAGAGACGAAGGACGTGAAGCTCAGAAACACACCCATGTGGAATACAAGAAAGTGGGGGAAAACAAGTTTTTGACTGCCTCCCAGAATGAGAAGTAGTTCATTTCTGAAAATGTTTTCTTAAGCTCACTCACTTCTCAAGTGCCCAGAATTGATGGGCACTTAATAAAAGTTGTGCAATGGTTTAGACTGGTATTGGTGAAAAGCCTGTGCATTTACCACTGCGTTAAGTAAAGGATAGCTCTAGAAATATTGTCAGAAATGGGAAAGAGTATGTATGGGACAGGGGAGCTGATCTTACTAGCACTCCTCCAGTTCCTGGTCTGTTTGGGAAAAGCAATTGTTATTTGGTTACTTCTCTTAGTTTAAAATGCAGTTATTGGTTTACTTCCAAGTGTTTTTGGCTGCCTTACAACTTTTGTTAAGAAATCAGTATTTCTTCATAAAATATGTACCCATTTGTTAATATTTGTGACAAGGCAAATTTCAAAGACTTGAAAGCCTGTGATGCCATTTTTCTGGAAAAGGCCAATACCTTGCCAGTAAGCACATTTCTTCTTAACAGGTCAATACCAACCTCAGTTAAAAAGAAAAGGCAAGCTGTTGTTTTGGGATTATTTTTTTTTTCTGCCATGGGCGCTCTAGGTGTTCGTTCTAGTTTGGGTTAACAAAAAAAATATAGAAGCATTGTTAACAAGATACGTAGAGGAATACTTCAGGTAATAAATGGTAGAATGAGATCCCGCTGATGTTCCTTTTATACAAAAAAACATCTAAAGTCTTTATGCAGAGATAGGTGAAAGCAGAGCCTTCAACAGCCATTGCCTCCCGACTTGTCTCCTGCCAGAGCATCACGATGACCCCTCACAGCCCCCAGTGAGCTCAGGGTGGGGGGTAATGAGTAACTTGCTCCTAGGCTGGGGATTTAACCCCTAGATTTCCCTGAAAATGTTCCACAAACTATATAGGAAGCACAGACTCTTAATTCCGATACCTAAATACCAGAATGAACATCCTCCACCATGCCGATGACAAGCAGAAAGGCATTTGGACCAAGATGTGCTCTGTGAAGGTGATCCCCCCTTAGGTCAACAGCTAATTTGGAGGAATTTAAGGATTAGGAGCAATACACTGTATATCTTTTCCCTAGAGCAGAGAAGTGTGAGAGATGAGGGAAAAAACTATGTGCATAAAAGCAGCGTTTCTATTGTACCCATGGTGGTTATTATCTAGTACAATTATACAGATTCATCTTACATTTGTCTTCTTCTTCCAAGAGGAAGGCATCTTGCATTTGTCTTCTTCCAATAAGCCATACATAGTTTTTCATCTTCTGTATGTGTAGCCTTTAGCAGTTGTCTTTGGGAGTTCACAGTTTATCAGTTGGTCTAATCAGCTGCCCCAAAACTATTTCCTCCCCAAGCCTGACTGTTTCTCTTTCAAGAAGTTTTCATCCTTTCACTCCAGCAGCTTGAATTTTAGGTCTGTGACCTTGTATTTTTTTCTCAGTACGAAGCCTGGACACTGAGCTCCGTATGATAATAGGAATGTGGCAAGCTGCATGGCCAAGGGCGTTGCTTGTAAGGTGGCAGCTCTTTCACACAGAACTTTTCCAGCAGATAAATTGGGGATATACTGGTGCACTGACCATTTCTGACAAGTTTTTGCATCTGTTTCCTGGAGTGGGAGAAATGGTATAGTCCTTCGCTCAGTGCAGAAAAGCAGAGCATCCAGGAAAAATGAGGGGTCCCAGGCTTTGGGGCATGTTAATGGATGCAATATTGTTTTGTGCAGATGCTTTCCACTTGTGGCAGGCGCCTCTCATTTTCTTCTGAGTGAGGTTTGGCCACTCTCTGGGCTGGGCAAAGCCATGAGAAAGCTGGGAGATGTTGCTTTTCATATCTGATGCAAAGGAAACAGCCTCTGTTTTCTTGACACTTTGACCTCTGTTTTCTTATCAGCCATCACAGTGGTGTCGCAAAGATGCTGAAGATAGGAGAGGAAAAGGGCTGAACCACAAGAATCTAGTTTCATTATTTGCATTTTATTTGCCCTAACTTCGTCTGGGCTGTCGCATCCTGACTGCCTTGTTTGACTCATGCGTAAAAGCAACTTCTATGAATAACTCTTGCCGCTTTAAGTTGTTTCCATGAATAAGAGAAGGGAGCTCTAGAAATATGAAGCCCAGGGAAACAAAGTGAGAGATTTTGTAAAGTAGTACATCCTCCTTTCAGTTTAAAGGTTTAACTTAGGTATATTTTTTTAAGATTTTAACTTTCCAATCCCAATTCCAAGGAGACAGAACTAATGGGATTGTGCTAAACAAGGGCAATGTCTATCTGTTCTATAGTTTTTGAATCCCATGGCCAGACCCAGCTCAATGAAACTCAGCGGCTTCAGAGATACTGAACTCAAACACATTGCACAACGATGTCTCCCCAGCTAGCAGAGATGCTTCTGTCCAGAGATAGGTTAGGATGCAAACCTTTATTGTGCAGCAAAGAAAATAAGCAAGAGATGCAGTCCTACAACAGTGCAAGCATCAACGAGATTTGTCTGCTTTTTATGCAATAACTTGCCTTAAAATTTGTGGCAGTATTTTTATTTGTTTCATACTTTTACAGACCCTAAATTTTAGGCCTAGACTAAGGCAGGGGGAGACTTGGAGACCTTACATTTGTCCCATGGATTCTCCTGAAGTAGCTTCTTGGTTCAAACTGAACCACTGGCCATGACTGCCCCAAAACACTATGGTTTGTTACAGGAATGGGAAAGGATGGCATAACTCCATCCCAAAATCCAACTGTATGATGCATTTCTTAATGTACGTTATCCCAAAATCTAAATCCTGTTCAATTGGCAATTTGGCTTATAAAGGATAACAGAGCCACAGTGCCTGGTTGTGTCTGTCTGCATGTGCCTGTGTGTACACATGAACATGTGTATGTGGTTTTTGCAGAAAATAGTTTCAGGAGTCTCCTGAGCTCATTGTGTGGTGGCTGAGTTTTCTAAGGGCTGGAGCAGCTATTCGGCGTTCACATGATGAGCTGATTTCATATCTGGACTATAGTAAAGGCTGCACTTCAGTAGTGAACTACTACTACACTACAGTAGGCAGTGGAAGTGCTCCATAATGCCCTTTTCCTCTCCGAGCATTTCTGGCTTGGATGTACTCTTGCCATATCACAACTCTTTTGTTGGGAGAAAACTGGACCATGCTCCA
This sequence comes from Anser anser, assembly GCF_964211835.1. Lineage (NCBI taxonomy): Eukaryota > Metazoa > Chordata > Aves > Anseriformes > Anatidae > Anser > Anser anser. The sequence goes on from NC_139722.1 coordinate 5,977,736, forward strand.
TCCCTCTCTGCATCTGGATATCCTTCAAAGGAAATACAGGCTGGACAGCCCCCCCTGTGCACCAGTGGCCCCCAAACAGGACAACTGTAAGACCAGCAGTGCACAGCGTGGAGCATCCTAGGACATCCCAGATTTATAGTCTTGGCCACAGACGTGCCATGTTTCCTGGTCCCCTCTTCTAAATACCGCAATAAATTATCGTGAGTAGAAAAACACGAGCCCTTGAAAAGGCTTAGGGCCCAGGCAAACACTGAAATAATGCAACTCAAATGGTTACCACTGGCAAATGTGAGATAAAACACATTTGTTGAAACCTCAATAAAAGCGGTTTCGGGCTAATGTGCTTGGCCTCACCCTTGTGGCTCAGCACGCACAGCCCCTTGGTGCCGTGCAGCTGATGTGGTGCCGCTCATTGAGCTGCAGTAACACGATCATGTGCCTGAGCCCTCCGATTCTGCAGAGCAAAGGCTAAAATGTTTATCAGATTTGACCTAGATTTGGCCTTGATTTTTAAAGGCAGGCTCATTGCTTTATGAATAAACTCAGGATGTTGAACATAAACATCTAAAAAAATTGGAGGGAATGATGACTCTTCTCACTCAACCCTTAAAAAGCAGAAGAAGAGAGAATTAAGGTTTTTAAAAACTCTTTTCAAAGTCTCAGCAGTGTGGAAGCAAGACAGGAAGATGCTCCATTTAAAACAATTTGAGTTCCCACTTTCCAAATCCTCTGGAACGTGATGCTCCTGGCGCTGAATGACAGCCGCCTCGCTCTTCCTGGTGGACCCTGCCCTCCTCCTGGGATTATTCCTGAGATCTTCTGCAGGCTTGAGCTGAAGCAGGAGTCAAAAACCAGCCTGAGCCCTGGGTAGGAGGCAGCACCTCGAGAAACAAGACTTCAGCCACTTCCAGGAACCCCGGGTGGGGTGTTTTCAGAGAAAAGGTCGAGCTCTGTCTTTCCGTCCATGAAAAACAACCAACTGTTAAATTAGGCTTGGGTACTTTCTAAACTTAGTTTGCTGTAGCCCAAACTTCTAGGTGGGGGCATAACACAAAGTGAGTAGATCTTTCCTCCTGGCTCTGCTTGTTGTTTGCAGCAGGCTTTTCTCTTATCAGGATTGCCTATCAGAATGCTAGAGGTTTGCACACTTTGGGCTTGTTTTGGCCCATCCTGTGCACTTCTGACATCTGCCTGGACCCCCAGCTGAATCAGCCTGGTTGCTCCGACCTCCTAAAACACAGGGTTCATTTGCCCTGGTGAAGCTGAGCTTGTAGAAATCTGTTTTTTTTCCCCTTCTAGCTGAGCAAACGGGAGCATTCACACCTCCCGAGGTTGGGCTGCGGTGAGGAAAGGAAAGCAAGATTTATGAAGCCTGTGAGAAAATAAAACGGAAAGAGAGCAGGTGTGTTAACGGTGGTGTTCCCCTGGGAGGAAGGAGGAGTGCATTTCCATCTAGGTTTTGCCAGGTGTGAATCTTTCTACACTGAATCACTGACTAATTGATGCTTATGTGTAGCAGCCATCCCGGCAAAGCACAACCCAAGGTGGGGGTGAGCTCTTTGGGAATACCTGCTGCAAATGCACTATTGTTGGAGCCCAAGGAGACAGGACAGGGTTTAGCTCACTTAAGTCAAGGCTGAATCCACATCTGGGGTAGTTACCCTACATTTGCTCCCTTTATAGTCATTAGGGGTGAAGTGGCACTTTGATCTGAACTGGATTAGTTGCCCACTTTAGGAAGAGTTAAACTGTACTCCTGAAGTGTGTTCTCCTCCGTCACTGCAAAGGAAGATCAGAGGCATTTGCCCTGTGATCTGGGATGTGAAAAGGTGCAAAAAGCTGTGGTCTTAGGGGCAATTTAGCAGTAGACCTCATATATCTCTTGGCTGTAAAACAATTCTTTTTCAACCGTTTAAATTGATGTTTGTCTGCAAAAATAGGGAAAGAGACATATTTTTGAAGAGGAAAGTATTTTTGTGAAAAAATTGTCAGCCCCATGCAGTGTCTCGGGAGTTGTGAACAATAGTGAGAGTTTTTGAATTGGTTTTGGTGAGCAACCGGACCAAGCAAGAGCCTAGACCTGACCCCTCTAGCTGCTGGCCTTTGGGTTAAGCTTTCTGGTTTTTATCTCAGTGGCAAACAGAAAACTGCTTCAGGAATCAGCTGAGGAGGAAACGGGCATTTTCTCCTGCATTTGGGACAAGTGGTTATCTTGCTGCTCTGGTATATAAATCTGATACGAATTCATTGATGTTAAGTAATTGCACAAATTGTGAGTGGGTTGGAGAGAAAATCCAACCTCAAAAAAGCTTCAAGGGTCCTTCAGACAAGCAGCCATGGACTTGGAGGCTTTCCCAAAGTGTAGCTAAACATTTTGTGTTTGTGAAAAAACAAGCTGGAAACCTCCCAGGAGGCTTTTCCAAAGAGACGTCTGGACCTCCTTCTGCAGTGGGACTAAAATCGCTGCAGGACAACTCGTCTACTGCCCACACGAGTGTATTTGGAGAAGGGCATTGGGATATTGAACTGGGATGAAACCTGGTCTCGGGATGGGTCTTCTACCTTTCAGCCACATCAGTTTTGGTACTGAGCAGAGCAAGGGAACCCCAAAAATATTTAGAGTAAGATTAATGTGCCAGTTGTTTGCTGTCAGTATTGGGTTTGAGCAGGAAGGCTGGAGGAAGCCCTGCTTGTGCTCATTCAGCCCCAACCAGAAATATAAAAATAGTAACCAAGAGATCACTATGTAAAAGACTAAATGTCTCCCAAACCCCACTGAGTGAGGCGAGTAAGTCGAGAAACGGTTGAGAGAGGCAGAAAAAGGGGCAAAAGCAGTAGCAGGAGCCCTGTCATGGGCACAGGTGGCACCCTAGCAAGGGTTTTGGTCTGCAGGCTTCCATAGGGAGGGGACATCAAGAGTCACGGTGGCTGTGGGGCAATGCCATGCTGCAGGCACACATCCCCAGCTGCATCGTGCCATCAGCCCCTCGAGGTCAAGCAGGCACCCTGCATCAGCTGGCTGTGCCACGCAGCTGGTTCCCACCACCAAAGGCAGCACGTGTGCCTTCCAGACAGAGAGCTTTCACCAGCTGCACTCAGAAATGAGGTGAGGCAGCACTGGCAGAGGTGCTGGAAGGGGAACCTCTCCAGTTTCGGGATCCAGAGGACCCCTTCAGTTGGCACCATGACCAGGCTGCCCTTACATCCCCTACCTCAAGTGCCAGGGATGCTGACCCCCCAGGCAGTCCTCAGCACCAATTAGCTTTATTTTTGTTGTACTTTTTTTTTTTTTTTTGACTATGTTGTCCTGATTTCTCGCTGGGCTAGGAGCTCAGCAGTTAGTGCTGGGACTTGGGCTTTTCTCTCCAATTGCACACTGAGCAGCTGCCCCTCCATGCAAAAAGGTTGGCCACTGGAAGCAGTTTGCTCTGAACCCCTCTCCTTGAAGTGATGGGGCTTCAACAGGAACCCCTCCACCGAATAAAAACATTCACAAGGTGACCCATGCAGTGTTTGGTCCCCACTGTGATCATGGAAGTCAGGGCAGGGAGGAGAGCGATGCCCCCAGGATGTCCTTGCCCATTGCCAGGGCAAGGTTGATCCCTGCAGCCCCACGAACCAGTGCCTGGGCTCAGGCTCTGGCCCTGAGGCCACTTGGCATTTCTTTTTGCCAGATCCATGCCATTAAATACTCTTAACCTCTAGAAGAGAACAGCCACATCCAAACTGCCTGTTGAGAGTGGTCCTTGGCTTTGCTAACACTTGGTCTTTGGCTGGAAATGATTTGGGAGAGTGCTACTTGACGGTGCCCCTGCAGTAGAGATGTGTTCCTGTGCCCATTCCTGCATGCCAGGACAGTTTAATTTACTGTATAGACTCATAGCATATGTGTACTTGAATATATTCTCTCTACAGTCTAGTTCAGTGCAGAGGTTTCATGTAGCATGCACTATAAAAAGTTTCTCTTTCAGATTTTCATCTTGACATGAAAGTGCATTACAACATTTGCCATCAATAAAACACAATTCCTTCCATGTGAAAAGCATTACAGCCACAGTATGGTTATTGAGTGATGATACCTGGATGACGGAAATACACGAACAGGAAAGTGTACATAGGGAAACTTCAGAAATTATGCCAAGATTAAAAATAAAAATAAAAATGCCTGATAGCAACGCAGATGGGTCTGAAGAATTTAGTTCGTTTGTACTCAAAAAGAAAAAAGAAAAAGAGGCTGAGATGAAAGAGCAATAAAAACAAGGTGGGAGAAACCTTCACAAATGGGCAACTGAGGAGGCTGGCAACCCTGCAAATACCTGTGTGAAGAGCAGATTTCTTGCCTCTTGCTCCCTGGTTCAGTCTTCAGCACCCACTGCTGGGACACCGGGGCCTGATGGGACCATTAACATTATCCTTGTCCTGTATTCCCTGAAAGAGGTCCTCAAGTTTAGGCTGGAGGACACTGGGGAGATCTTACATTGTCCACATCGACACGGAGCAGCTGACTCCAAACTTGCTGAAACAGAAGAAAAAACTGTGAATTCATAAAGAGCTCTGGACTGAGCCCTTCTGAAAATCTGCCAAACTAGGATCCTTCTACTAGCTCTAAATTTGATATTTATGAAAATTCTTCCATTAGCACCAAAGTAAATGCTAGCTGTGTTTTGATTTTAGCAGACGTTTAGCTTTGAGAAAATAAAAACATGTTAATCACCTTGTTCACCAAACCCATTAAATCTGCATCTCCAAATCTTCCTGCAAATAACACAAATCACCAGTAGTGCTGGGTTCCCAAGATGCAAGGCAAAGTTGCTTGACTTTGGAATGCGTAAACATTTAGTGGAAGAAATTGCGACTTCAGAGAAAGTACAAACAAAGCAGCCTGTTTGTTTGTGTGGCTGCTTTCTCGCAGGAGGACGACCGAGGAGCATGGAAAGCCCTGTGTCCTCCATGCTTCGTGTTAGTAGCTGTGATCCAAAGGGGGACAGAACAAAGGCTTTCCTATTTATAGCCAAGCGACCGAAAGCAAAAGCACTCAAGTGATGAAAAGGCACAGGCTACCATTGTCAATGCTTCTGAAAAGAACACAAACCATAGTTTATCAAAGAGCAGTTACAAAAATGATTTTATTATTTTTTTTTCTGGGTGGAAAATAAATGATGTTTTTCCATTGAATCCACCATCCCACATAATAAGTTTTTTTTTTCTGGATTGGTCACACTTCATCAGAGCAGTGATTACAGACGGGGGGAGGTAGGAGGAGAAACACGTGTCTACGTATGTGTGGAGGAAGTGCTCAGCAAAACCCATGGCCTTATTAGTTCCATTTTGCAGGAAATGCCAATACTACGTGTCAGAGGCAAACTGTTACATGACATCACCGAAAGGATAGACTTTGATTTAAGGGATACGACAAGCTCTTCTGTTTGTGCTAACAGCTGCTTTTAATGTTTATTTTTTAAAAAAAGGAACGATATACAATAAATAAATACGTTATTTCATCTGCGATACCATGTCTTATTCGACATCTTGCCACAGTATTAAATGATTTCATCTCTTGCTGTGCTATATTTACACCACTGTTGAGGCATTAGGAAATCAGAGTTGCCCAAAAACATTACAAAGAAAAGAGCTGTTGCAGTGTAGCACAAAAAAATCCCATTTTTCCCCTTCTGAAACAAGTTTTTCCTAAATTTTTCCAAATTCTTTTGTTTCGGGAAAGTATCGTCAATATCTTAAAAAAAAAAAAAAAAGTGAAAGTTTATTTGAATTACAATTTCCAATGGGAAGCCAACTGGGATTTTTCCCAGTTCTCTCTTGGCTTCTTTGTTGGGGCTTCCTGGTATTGCCACAGATCTGCCACCAACACTGCCCCATCCCAGAAACCAAGTGACAAAGCTTCTGAGTCCAATATTTATACCAAAGTGTCTGAAATAAGCAGCAGAAAGCCTGAGCAGAGTTTAGATCCCCCGTTGGCTGTGTGCTCTATATATCAGTGCTATGACCTGCTGTGGAAAGACACCTGCTCCTCCTTACTTCTTACTCCTCCTCTTCCTCGTGGCTTTGCTGTTAACTGGAGCGCATTGGTTGTCATACAAGGGTTGGCCTGGGCATGTTCCTGGGGTGTGCTACTGGGGGCTGGGAGTGCTGGAGAAGCCAGAGCTGCCATCGGTTGATGCTGAATTTAGGATGCAGGCTGGGGATGGTTGTAAGGAGAGGTCATGTCCAGGATGGGAGTAGAAGGGCAGCAAAAGGGCTCAGCGAGTGATGGGACTTGGGCAGGAGGGTGCTGAAAAGCCTGAAATGTCCTACTCATTAGTGACCTGCCTCAACAGAGCCAGGCTCAGCTAAACTATATGGGAACTTGGCTTTCCAGCTGGAAAATAGGACCCGCCACATTCCCTGAAGATGAGGACATATTGATATTGCCAGTTCTGGGAGAAGTCAAGGATGGGATGGGATGGGATGGGATGGGATGGGATGGGATGGGATGGGATGGGATGGGATGGGATGGGATGTTTTGGAAAATCCCAGACAGGCATCTCAAGGTAGACAATTTGAGCTGAGGTTTTTGCAAAGGGATGTTGTGCATTTAAATATAAAAGAAAGGTGCTTTTTTTTTCAGGAAAAGTGAGACGATCCTATTAGTAATGAACTTCACCTTAACTGTAAACTCGCATGGCAGGCTCACATCGGGGCACGCACCCTGCCACTACCCAATGCTTCTTCCAGTCACCCAGCTCTGGAGGAAATCTTGCAAAAAAACAGTTTTCAGAGGAAACAGGACTGTGTGCATGGCTCATATGAGCTGAGATAAAAGGAGACTGCAGTCTTGAGGGACATGGCTGCCCAGACGTGCCGCCTTGCACCCCAAGCATATGGCAAAGCCAGAGGCAACTCTGAGAAAGCAAAGGCAAAGGCTTGAGGAGCCCACTGCAGGGACAGATGGTAAAACCCCATCAAGGTTTTGCTCAGATGAACAAAACCCTCTAGCACAGGGCATGTTAAAGAAACTCAGTGCATTTAAGTGGAATAAATGAGACAAGGTGAGAGAAAATTAAGAGTTTTCACACACGGAGTTCAAGCTCTCAGCCTGCATTGCACTTCCTGCAACTTCATGAAAATTGGAGCAAACTGGGTTGAAATGTCTCTTGTGCCTCCCGAAGCAACTTGTGCAGCTGGGGTTTGAGAGAATGACGTGGATGGGGTGGGTGTGAAGGATTCAGCTGAGTCTGGGCCTGTGCGGTGTGCTAGCTCGGTGCTAAGGCTCTCAAAATCAGAGAGAGTTCTCCATCACTGCCAACGGCTGCGGTGGCACAGGCTTTAAAAAAAGTCTTGCTGGTTCCTTCAAAGCAGAGCTCATTTGTTCTGGTTTTACACCCACTGGTGTCTGAGATGAGGTGGAGCAAGGGTGAGCCTGGGCACGGGAGCAGGAGACTCGTATATCCTTTGATGGAAATCACTCTTGTTTTCCTTAGATTAGAGATGGAGGTGGGGAGAAGGGGAAAAAAGGTGGTCCAGCTGGGAGAGAAGGCAGAGATTACATGAAATAATTGATGCCATATGAGCGCAGAGCCACATTTTCTTGCAAATGTCCACAGCAAAGAGTCGTGACAGGCAATGAAAAGATGACAATAGGGTAAAGATGGTTATCCAAAGAAAAAGCATTTTAATGGTGAAAGCTGGCCTGAAAGGGTGTATTTGTGCTAATAAATTAAGCAGTTCAATGGGCACATTGATCGGCTGTTGCTAGCATGGATTTGCCCAACAGAATTGTTGGAAGGGGCCTGGGCGATGCTGGCCCAGGCTCTCCCATACAATGCCTGGCATCACGCAGGAGCCAGCACAGGCCAGGACCCATTCCCTGTGGGCACCTTGGGTATGACCACCCCGATCTGGAGGCTAAAGTGAATCCTACGGGCATAGCCGAGCCATGCCTGTTGGCCTTCTGGCCGAAGAACAGGCCCTGGTCCTTTCTTATTTGATGTGGCCAAGCATCTTTTCCTTTTTGTTGTTATTTTCCCAAAGCAGATAGCTGCACCTTATTATCAGCATGCCTGAGTGCTTCCCAACCTGTGATGCGTTTATCTTTGCAACCCATCTGGTGGGTGGGAGTGAGCTGCTAAGCTTATCGAAGCAGGAAGAACCAGAGGTGGAGGTCTGTCTATCTGCACATTGATGCACAGCGACCGGGCAGTTGAAACTGGCACCAAGCAGGTTAGCGAGCCCAAATACCCTAAAGACGTAGTCAAAAGTATGGTACAGGATGCTTTCTTGAATCATCCTGGTGGTGGAAATCGTGGTGTCACGTCTTCACTGTGGTTCTGAGCCACGGCAAGCAGCGGGGATGCTCCTACCCGTGCTCCAGCCACACCTCTGCTAGGCTGGGAACGTGGGCACGCAAACAAGCTGCCGCAGGGCAAACAAGGGCGTGAGCTTCTTCCACCTCCATACCTGTGCGTGCTTGTTACCCCGAGGAAGCCAGCTGCTGTCCCATCTCCATGCAGGAGCGATCTGTTCCCAGCTGCCTGGCCATCGGAGGGCGAGAAATGCGGTTACGGTGGCAGGGCTGACTCCGTTTGACCCATAGCATGCCCCAGGGGGACTTGCTTATGCACCAAGGGATTTTGCCCCAAATCAACCCTAAAATCTGTGGTGGAGGCAAAGGAACTGGTCTCTGGTGAACCACCTCAATCTACCTTTTCACGCTCATCAGCCAGGAAAGCTATTAATGAGCACGTTTCTTAAGCAGCAGCAGTGCATTCGTAGCTCTTAGAAATACAGAGGAGGTACAAGGTTTGCCCTGCCTGCTGCTACCCCCGTGTCAGATAGCTGCTAAGACCAGAAGGAGTTTATTTGCCTGGAAGTGTGGAGTCTTATGTCAGCTCCCGGGGTAGGAAGTCATTTTGCCGGGGGTCTGATCCTGCCGCGGGGGAAAGGGCCGGTGCTTTTGTTCCTCTTTGACTGCGCTCTTGGCATACCTGGAAAATTGTCCCGCTCCGCAGCCAGCGCCGGTTCCTGGCCACCCCTGCTACACACCAGGCTAAATTGGGAAACTGAACTCCTTCTTTTTTTTTTTTCTTTCCCCCCCCTGTGCACGGCTGGCCTCCCCACCTTGCTGCTCATGAATGCCTTGCTGAGTTAGCTGCGATTTGGAAAATTAATTGACTCGGAGCCTACTGCTGAAGCAGCCTCAAACGCAGAACACCCAAGACGCGGCGGTAGCAAGGTCAGAGGAGGTGGGAAATTTTGCAGGAGGAGTAGCAAGCAATAAGCTGAGCAGAATATGGGCACCAGTGGGGAAATGTAAAAGGAAACCATTCAGCTCAGCCACAGCCATGGGAGACAAGGCAAGGAGACCTTGGGAGGTGCTGGTATTTACTGGGGAGCCAGAGTGGGCTGGCGGTGCCTGCGGCAGGGAATGCCCCTGGCTCACCGGGGGTGTGAGGGGCTCAGGAGGGCCCTTGTCTTCAGCCAAGACATGCAAAGAGCACCCTGAGGATGAGCTTCTGTGGGTGCAGACAACAGCATCTTTGCTGTGTAAAGAAATCTTAAATTATGTAGGTTATCTCAGGCATGCCATCTGCTTGGGAGCCAGCCCCTCGGCAACTCCTGGAGAGAAAAAAGCAGCAATGTCCAGGTACCACTCCATAAACACTCCTGTCCTATTGGCTTCAGTGCTTTTGCTGTCACTTCATGTGGAACAAAGAGTTCTTGGGGTGTACCCATTGCCCGACATGCAGTGTATCCCATCACTACCAGCGCACCTTTGCGGTGCCGCATTTCAGGGCCCATTTTTGGGGGGTCTGGCAAACATGACAGCTCCGACATACAATCCAGTACAGCCTAAAGCTGAGCTAAACCCCACTAACTGGCATTCAGGGTGGCTGGAAGCACCTCCACGGAGGCTTGGCAGATGGAGAAGCAATTTGCTCTGGTGCCCGTGCAGTGGGGATGATGCTGGTGAGAAGGAAAGGCATTGCAGTGGGTTGATAGTGATGGACAAAACTGCTGTCTGCAGAATAGGATGGTGTAAGTAATAATGAGGCTGGGGAAGGGCTACTTGCCCAATGGAAAAAATATATATATACATCCAGTAGCTTTGCTGTATCTGATTTAATTAGAGTTTTCCATGGGTTTGCCACCACGCAGGTGTCAATCAGCGTGTCTCCAGAACACCCTGTAAATGTGCAGGACAAAGATGTCCCTCCAAGGGAGGAAAACTGAGCCAAGCTGCTCTGGATAAATGGGAATACATGGCAGAGAGGGGCACAGACCTCTGCTCTCCCCAGCTCAGGATCTTGTCCAGAAGGCAGGCTGGGATGGGAGCAATGAGGAACAGCACTGTGGTCACCTCTTGTCACTTTGTCGGGGTCAGAGCTCCTCTTTCTGCCTCAGGAGCTGGGGAAACTGAGGCACGGGACGCGTGGTGGTGCCTCGATTGCTGCTAATGCCCAGGATGCTGCTTCCTGGAAGCTCCCTGGCACGTTTTACAGCTTAATTGTGCAAATCAGTTCGGCTATTATCATGTAAAAAAGGGATTTGTGTACAGCTACCAGATTGCCGAACCCTAGCGGAGCAAGGTCGGGGAGCAAGCCTGTGACAATGCTGGCAGTCAGGCCCTGCTCCTAGACTCCCCATCTAGTTTCTATTCATTGCTTGTTTAGGGTAATGAAGAGCAGACTGAGGAAATTTGGGCTGTTTGCTACAAGAGGCTGTTTTTTAAAAAAACACACTGCAACGCAGTGCTGGCCTGGACAGTTAAGGCCAAGCTTCTCGAGCATCTTTGCCTTACAAACTTCCCCAAAATCAAAAAATAGATTCCTATTTCATACATGCATTTTAAAGCAATCGGTATCAAGCAAATAATCGTCTAATCCATTTTTGCATGCTGTCGCACATGGGATAGCTACGGCAGACCTGAACGTGCAGGAACACCTATACCAGCTCCATCGCTCAGGAGCATCCTCCTGTCCACCTTCCCAGTTGATTTCCTCATAAGCAACCTATGCCAAAGCCTTTATGAAATTCAAGCCCAGCTTCACATTTCATTGAAAAACCTTTAAGAAAAGCCATTTTTCATACTTGAGACTTTTTCAAATCTCCTCAAACCAGTTACATTCTGCATTGTATCTTTTGAAGCTGGCCATTGTCCAACGACAATCCTTAAAATCCCTTTACAGTTTTAAAGGAAAATACAAGCCCTCATTTACCACTGGATCCAGCCCGAAAATAAAAGCCTAATGCCTTGACAGGCCTGGATATTTTTTTGGGTTCTAAGTCTGATTTATGGTGGTAGCCAGCAAACCAGGCTGGTGAAATATTTGCTGCTGCTCGCAGGGATCTGGAAAAATGAAGTGTGAAGTTCTGAAGAGAGCAGGCAACAGTTCTCCAGTCACTAAACACTTCCAACGAGTTGGCAGCGGAACAGAGCTGTGGTCTGAAAGATGAACCTCAAAGGAATAGGGGAGGGGAGCAGTACTGTGCGCAGTGTCAAAATACTGCTGCAGCCTAAAGCTTTCCATACATTCCTGACATCGAGAGGGAAAGAGAAACATTTTCTTCATTATTTATTTATTCTCTCTCTCTCTCCTTTTTTTTTTTTTTTCCTGCTCCATTCCCCCTGCAGGGGTTTCACCCGATGTAGGAAAAAAAAATTGAAAAGCAACAACAGGGAGCAGAGGAAGCTGCTTAAACCCACCGTAAAAACGCGTGATTAAAAAAAAAAATATATATATATATATATATATATATAATATCCGGCTAGGGGAAAGCATTGCTTGTGCTTGTAGCAGAGCAATCTCGGCGAGAGAGGCCACAGCAAGCTGTCCGCAGCCTTTCGAAGTGCCAAGGCCCTGCGATCTGTGGGCGTGGGAGCTGTGATTTTCATTCCCATGAAAAGGGAATTTCCTAGAGGTAAAAGTGAGGTGGGGATTTTTCAGAGCGTTCTTGGAATGAATCACCCCTGAATATGTTTGCCAGGTAAAACATGTGGCTGCTTCACTTTATTTTCTTCAAAGGAAGTTAATATTTATCCCTATCATGTAGATCATACGGAGACAGAGATAGGCTGATAAACGAGGCGTATTTCAGTACTCAGTGTTTCAGCAATCTGCTTTAAGCTCTATGAATTAACTCGGCTTCCAGTGTGAGCACCCAATGAAATGGCCAGCACTGGGAGCTTACTGGGGCAGTGAGATGGGGACGAGCAGCCCTGGAAAGCTTGCTTTGCCCACCTCGCAGGGGCTGTCCCTCTCCTTAGCTACGTTTTAATCCCTTCCCGACAGCTGGGCATGAGGTGAAATAAAATAACCCCTTTTGTCCAGCAAGGCAGCAGAGGTTTTATTGCCCCCAAGCCTGGTAGACACAGGGTGGACTTCACCCACCATCACTCCAGTGGGCAGCCAAAGTCCCCCTCTTGGCTTTGCCGGCCACTTGAAAACAACAAGGCCAAAAGCGGGGACAATTTACGATTCTTCGCATTCACGGAAATGAGAACGGGATTATTTTCGTTTGGTTTTGGCACTTAACAAAAAGAAAAGCCTACTAACCATTCTGGTTTAAAGCTGTCCGAGGTCAGAAGCTGGGATTATATAACAAAGCTCGTCTTGTTTCAAAACACAAGCGTTTGGTTTGGGAGGAACAACTGCACGTTCTGGTTGTCTTTAAAGCTGGGGAATGCTCTGCGCGGGCTGGGGAGCCGGAGGAGCAGCGTGGAGCCTCCAGCAGCCCGCGCCGCTAATTTTTTTGTTGTTTGTTATTGTTATGAAATGGCTTCGGCGCTGCCTTTAACAGCAGAAGCACTTACGGGACACGCTCGCAGACGAACCCGTCTGCACCGCAGCCGTGCAGCCCCGAACCCACACGGTCTGTCACACGCAGACACCGGTGCCACCCACGCTCCGCCACGGCAGCTCAACGCTCGCACACGCTCACGCAAACCGAAAGCGACGGTCCCCGCCGCACGCCCACGCCGACGTAGCCAAAACAGGCCCCTTCGGTCTCGCACCTCCTTCCCCCCTGCCCTGCCAGCATCCCGGCATCAAAAGGGGGAGGGAAAGAGAGAAAAATAGAACCCGAGCCGCTCTGGTGTGGTATGCTCTGGCCGCCCCGTACGCCCGTGTGCATTCGTTGGTGGGTTTTGTTTCATGAGAGCTCTAATAAATGCTGAATAAATCCTGATCCCCGAAGAATGGGATCTTCCAGGCCTCCTCCTAGCCCCATCAGCCCTTGGTTTTGCAGGGTGATTAATATCCCAGTGCTCACCTTTCGCTATTTCAGCAAGGGTCTTTTTATGGAAGAAAGCTTTAGAAAGGTGACCGGCGGCAATAAACACCTCCCCCGCCTGTTTTTCAGGGGGGTGGCAATGCACTTTGTGTCTGGGGATGCTCGTTAGTGGGTTCTGCAGGGCACGGAGGCAGATGAGGGACGTGGCGATGCTGTCCTGTCTGCTGGGCTTCTCTTCTGATAGCGAAACCTTTCCCAGCTGCTCTTCTCTTGGTCCCCAGGCCTTTGGGGCCCCTCTCTGTCTGTCACCCCCCCGAGGTTTGCAGCGCCTGAGCTGCAGCGCGGTCGTTCCCAGCTTCTGGTGTTCGCCCTGCGGTTAGCGAGCTCCCCGCGAGGCTGGGGACGGGAACCCACTTCCTGCCCCGCCACCTCTCGCCGTGCTCTCGGGCAGGGCAATTTGCAGATTTGCACTACCCCAAGCGGCAAGTGACATCAACAGGGGGGAGCAGGTGGCTTTCAGTGCTGGACGACCCCAGCAGGCAGCTCAGCACCTCCAAACCTCCTAAAGCTCTCCTGGGCTTCTGCGAAGTGGCAGGCATCTGAGGGAACAGGGACACGTCCATCCTCCCTGATCCCGAAGGGATTCAGCCCTGATGCATCCACCCCCCACATTGCTGTGCTGCTGCAGAGTATTTCTGCAATGCCTCAGACAGCAAACGCACAGCGGTGACAGCCTTCTGCAGTGCCCAAAGCCCTCGTCCCAAACAGCAAAGAGCACACACACAACTGCTCGTGTGCTGCCACTGTCCCTCTCCACCAGCAGCATCCCAAAGAGCCTGAAAAGCTTTGCAACTGGGGCTTCATTTATTTTGTCTTGTGCTGAGGGGTGGCCATCTCAGAGGCAGAAAGCAGCAGAAGCTGATGAGCGCTTGATGACATTGCTCAACTGTCTGCGAGAGGAAACGAAGCCTCCTGCGTAGAACTGAAACTGGATGGATAACTCAGATATGAAGATTATTGACTGCTTTGTTCAGTTCTTGTGTCTCTGAATTGTATTTTGGGCTGAGCTGGCTTGGGGTTTTGTTTTAGTCACTTTAAAATTTGTGGTGGTTCTTTGTGCTAGGGTTAACCTGACTTCAGATGAGGCTGCAGAGGTGCTATGTAGGCTGGTAACGTGCCTGGGTAACATGAATGCAACCCTCCTGCTTTTTAGCAGAATCACTCTATTTTAATTCAGTGATGAATGATAAGTGTCAGCAGGGCTGGAACAAGTGTTTTGCAATGTGTCTACCCAACACACGCAGTCACCGCACGCACGATAACCTTAGCAAACTGCTGCACGCTGTACGTGGAGGAACACCACGTTCTCTGGTTTCTCACGGCGCACTTTGAGCTACCTGCCTCTGAGTGGAGGGGAAATCAAATGCTGTGCTTGAGCTGATTTTCTGAGAAGACTGAAGGGATTTTTTTATTTGTTATTTTATTTTATTTTTCCTGTGAAAAGGCTAGGAAAGGTCTTTTTCTTGTAAACTGTTTCCTTTCAAAATTTTACTTGCTCCCTTTCATTGGGACATCCATGTGAAGCCTCATCTGAAGAAAACCCTTTTTGTGGAGCAGAACGGAGCGGCCACGTGGAGAAACAGGACCAGCTCTGACCCCAAGCTGGGCTTCTCTCACCTAACTTTATCCAACTGAAACCAAAGTGTCTCACCTAGCCCCACCATTCAGCCTTTTGCTGAAGATCCTGCAGGATTCCCGCACCTTCTCGGGGCCATTCCCTCCGTCTTCAGGCAAAATGATGGCTCTAGGGAAGCAGCCAGCTCTTTCCACTGGCCAGAGCAGCCCATGAGATGGGCTCTGTGCAGACCACCAGCCCAGTGAGGGCTAATTAGGTGAGATGAATCCCACGGTGAGGAAATTGAGGCAGCTCATGAGTTGCTGGAGTTTGTGTTTGCGGAGAGCTGGCACGTACAGAGCGCGGCTGGGCTGGGAGCTCACTGTAAAAGATGAGGGCTGAAAAGTTGAGCATTGCAAGAAGTCTTTATTATGATTATTACAGCCATAGCAAGCAGCTTTGCTTGAGATTGTCCACTGAATCAGGTTGTGGCATCCCATTTTGCACCTAAATTGTAAGATCTTGGGGAAGTTTTAGGTGTGTGAGAAATCAGCTAGTGCCCTAACCTGTGTTTTTAGACATAACTATGATATAAATCAGCAAAAATCTTTTTTATTATTATTTTTTTAATTCATTTTTATTCTCAGCTCCTTCTGAGGGCAGAAATTCAGTATCTGATCCCAAACAAAACCCTTATGTTTTGCGAAGCACACCAGTAGGATAAAACTGCAGTGCAAGTCCAAAATGACTTGATCCGTTGATTTTTGTTCTTAAATTTACCCCTAAAATTGCATAATCCGGCTACTCCTTGTTGAAACAGGATTAAGCACTTTAGAAGAGGTCTGTTTTGGGTTGTTTTTTCTTCCCTCCACAAGTGTGTGTTAATCTAACCTGATCAAGCCCCCGGGCCCCGACGGATGTGTCTGCTTTCACCACTTCGTGCGCTCTGTCTTTCGAGTCCGAGGGCACGCAGCCTTTAACAAGCAGTTTGTCAAGCATTTGTTAGTTCTTCTAAAAGGTGATTATTGCCAAACGCACAGTCCAGTCGCAGTGGCTCATTAAAGGCTCTCACGTGACAGCTGCATGCTGCATTTTGTGTGTACGAACCCAAGGCTGTCACCATATCGAACAAAACGCTAAATATTTACTGGCAAGGCAAGCCACGAGTATAAATATTTATAACAAGGTACAATAAAAAAGTACCATAAAACTGATATGTTATAAAGAATTTATGTGCTGAAACAGCCAAGACCATTACAAAAGATGTGCCATTTCATGATTGTATTATGTGCAGAGATTGCAGTGTTTAGGTGTTTAATTTACTACTATCTGACCTTCACTGTTGGACTCATTAATCTGTCAGGTGAAGGACCTCTAATTATATTTCTTGTAACATGGCAAAGTACAGAGAATCGTCGTCATATGGGGAATAGATCTTGAAGATTTAGTGTTCTGTTGCTCACGATCCCACAGGGCTAGAAAGTGGAAAGCGTATACAAAAAAGCAGCAAATATTTAGAAGGGGAATCTGTCTTCCTAATTATTGCGCTGAAGGTATCCAATTGGGCTGAGATAAGGGGATCATAAGCAAGAGGTAAAGCTGCAGTTTCAAGGTGGTAATTGATTTGGCTTTGTGCATGAAACTGCAAGCAGCCAAAAGCCTCCCAAAATCAAGCATCCCATCACGGTGTCACCGAGACTTTCCCACCTGCTGCCAGATCCCAGTCTCCCAACCTTTGCCGAGGTGAATCCAGGACTGTGTAACAATGGTTGTTGATTTTCTTTTCTGACTTGCAACTATTTTGTATTACCACCATGCTAAAGATCGACTGGGAGGCCTGAAAAATGCTCCCTATACAAGTTATTTAGTGGAGATAAGAAGCTCAGGGTTAAATAGTAACCTGGCAGGGGTTGGTGCAACCCAAAGTTTGCAGTTCCTCCTATATGGATTTTCAGCCCACAATTGTCCTTACAATAAAGAGTCCCAAAGCCCTCAGCTGCAGCACCCTTGGGAAATATCAGAGCCTGATCCCCTTTTCTTGTATTAGTCATGCTGGCCACTGTCAGAGGCAAGACACTGGACTAGAGGGATCTTAGACCTGGCCCATTTTGGGGTTACTTACATAAAGTCTTATATATGTCATTTCTTCAGGTGACGTTAATGGGCAGAGTCTTGAGCGTGCTCCCGGTTCAGCAGCAAAGCACGAGGTTTATAAAAAGAGTTAAAAAGAGGAAAAGGAAAGAAGTCAGAATCTGGCAGTCAGCTTTCCTGGACAGGTGGAAATCTAGATTTCTGGCTTGTTACTTGTGATTTTGGACCATAATAGTGTCCTTTCCCTTGCTTTTTTAAAAACATATTGCTTGATATTGCAGGCACATGGGGTCATCTGTCTGTGAGCTTATGATTTTATAGATAAAAAGCACAGCACTGATGTAGATACCTTGTTGATAGGATGAGATATCAAAAGTAAGCTTAATTGGAAAAATTGTTCGTACCTATTGCAGGTACCTTGGACTCCTCATCCCTCTCATTCTCGTCTTGTTGTTGCTTTGTACTTGTGGTTTCTGTTCTATATTTTAGGCTTTGGGGAAATGCTCTGTGGCCTGTGACACCCAAGGGTGGCAGGAACAGCTGTTGAGTGAACACTGGTGCTTACGATCTGGGGAGGCTGGCAACATTTCAGGCAATCCTAGAAGTAGACCCTGCCACCTGCCATAGAAGAATCAAAAAAAAAAAAAAAAAAAAAAAAAAAAGCCATCAAAAAAAGCCATCAAGACCTCTGGGAAATTCCTTCCTGGCCGCAGCTCTGACGAGCAGTTTCACTCTGAGGAGCTCGGGGTCGTGTTTTTACGGTTAGCGATGAGCACGGCACGCTGACAGCGCAATGGAAAACAGGTGCAGGGACTCGTGCATTCAGCTAGAGAGACCCTTCTGGGGGTGGGAAAACCTATTTCTCCTCCAGTCTCTTAAAGTTACATATTCACACAGCGCTTTTGTAGACAGCTGTGGAAATCCCTGCCTCAAAGAACTTGCTGTCTAAACCTTTTACTATAATGTGAATAGGAAAGTGAAAATATGTAGTGTCTAATACACAGATTTTTCAAAAGAGCTGTCAGCATAAAGTCTGTGGACTAGACATTCAGCCAATATAAACCGAGGTAGAGATACTGAATTATTCCATTTTATACCAGTGAAGGGTCTGACTCTATTATTCTCTATAAAGGGTTTGATCAATGTTTTCCTTTGGCTCAGCATTTGATTAATAAGATGGCCTAGCCCATAAAGCAGACTTTGGAACTGCATGATGTGATCCGTTTAATCAGTTTGTCATTTTTATTTTGGAGACTTACTGAAAAACAAAACCCTCTGCATAGCTATTGATTTAGTATGCTTTGCCTTGTATTCCCATGAAGGCAAGTGAATAAATATTTCTGATGCATAAAGTGCTGGAAGAGTGTTATCGCTGCGTTCAGGAACAATCTGTGTGGGAGGACTGTAATGTGCACCGTCAGTATATGGCTTTCGAATGCTAGCAGTGAAATAGATACTAAAATAACATTAATATGAAAACAAATGCAGAAACATATGTTTACATTTACACAAACATACCTCTGGGAGCCTCTTGCATCATGTTCATTTTTGGAGCTATTTAGATAGCATTGTTCCTCCAAAACCAGTTCTTCTATCTCGGGCTGATACGAAGCTGGAAGAGTTAGGCTGGTGATTATCTAAAGAAATGTCTATTTGGGCCCAGGTGCTGTCAGTGATTTTGGAGGAGCAGCAAGTGAACTCACCAGACAGCAGAGAAAAGCTCCACTAACCCAGCTTGGGAGTAGACAAAGCATCGCCATGAGAATGGGAAGGTTTTAAGCATGCTGCATTACAGAATAGCCATAGCTATTTATTTAGAGGCTGAGCTGGGCACAAGACTGGACGCCTCTCTGGGGGTAGGATGGAGAGCCCAGGAGGTTGCCTAGCTTGAGTCTGGTGTTTCCACTTGACCAGAGAGCATTGCTCCTTCTAAAGGGAGGGCTATGAAGAAACAGAGAAAATGAATGAAATCAGTTGGCAGGCTACAGCAGTACCAACACGAAAAACCGTCTACTTTTTAAAACATTTTGTTGTGGATGTTTCTTATGCTTTATTCTCAGCTTAACCGAAACTGCTTGGGGACTAGTTTTTACAGTTACATTACAAAAACTGATTCATAATTACTTTTGACGTAAGCTTATTAGCCTAGCTAAACATAAATAAGAGTTTCTGTTTAGATGTATACCGATTTAATAAAGTCATTAGAAGAATGCTACTCTGATGGAAATTCCTTACCCAAGACTATCACACAAAAGCAAACTTCAGTTGATTACTGAAGGCAAGCACAAGTTCTAATTAAACATCAGATTCCTTTTGTCCTGTAGCTTAATTTATTGTCAAAAATATCAAAAGATTGTAGATCATGACGTATGAATAAGTATCAGTAATCCCCTCTGTAACATCTCTTGCTATTTTTGTTTCTTGGAGCCAGTGGGCAGTAATCATAGAGCCAAGCCACAAGATACCTCTAAGTGGGCAGCACTAGCAGTAGTGCTGTCCATGATAATCGTCTTTGAAAGCCCTGGCTGAACACAGGTTAAGCTCTTGAGTAATGCTAACGTCTTTGGAAGGATTCTTTTGTGGGCTTGCAGCATTGAAACCTGTACTGCATGACTCAACATGTCTTTTTGCCATTTGCTCAAGACAATTGTGCTAAAGGGTGGTCACCTTTGAGAAAAGTGGCAACAGAAACTTGATAGCACTGCTTGAGCTGTTTCTGTAGACCTCCCCCACAAGACTTAGTTCTAATTTATGGGCGTCTATTAAAGGCCAGGGCACTTCTGAGAGTGGAGACAGAAGGATGGAGCAGTCTGTCAGGAAACAGCCCCACTGATACGGGGTGTCTTACTCTCTGTGGAAAAAAGCAATCACTCCTAGAAGGAGTTTTCTACATAATCTGGGTATCTGCTTTGTAGAGAAATGGGGCACTGCCACCTTCTCTCCACTGACTGAATAAGTCGTCTAGGATGACCAGAGGTAGATATTGTACTGCAGTTAGATAACATTAATACTACCAGTTGTTACTATGCAATTAATAATACTATAGTTTAGGCTTATACCTGAATAGCATCCAGGCATTGAACTCCAGGGATATCAACTGGAATGTAGATAGGAATTAGATGCCAACTTACTTCTGGATCTGAATTTACTTAGCTTCTAAAAGTTCAAAGATGGTATACCTTGAGATTAGAAATTATAGTATATTTTCAGAAATAACCTGGTGTAATTATTTCTGGAGCTCTCTGGAGCAAACATATATATTGATAACTAGATCTTGCCTCTAATACGTAGTTAATTTATTTTCCCGAGTAGCCACAATGAATTCAATTCAATTTGTGCAAATGAGGATTTGCATCCTCATCAGTGAAAGTTAGCTGCAGCTAAACTCTTGCTTAAAACAACCTAATGTTTTGGTGTGTTTCAGTTTGCAATCTTAACCCTGCCTTTTGCCAAAAGGTGTGGGGAATCAAGAAGAGAACAGGAAATTCTCTACTTGACTGCAGGTTCACACCCTTCCTTACGTTTCCTAACAGCAAGGAGAGGTCCAGACTGCTCTCTGCATTAAAAAATCCAATTTCCTTTTGTTCTGATGATAGTCTTGGTGGCTGCACAAACTTCTTTTTGGTTGGGTAGGATGTGCCTGGCATCTCAGCTGTTGATAAGGACACACATATTGGAGGACAGCAATAGTTTTGTTCTGGCTTTAAGAAATGTTGTTTTACCTCTTCTTGCAACTGCAAAGGCCCCTTCATTAAATCTGCCAGCTGCATCCTGCTTTGTAAGATCTGAATTAAGAAGCAGATGCATCCCACAACATGCGGGACGCATCCTGCACAAAGAGATTGCATTCTGCAAATACTCTTAAATGGAAGAAAAAAACACATTCCTGATAGATGGGCAGCAGGAAACGCTTACTCATTTTGTCCCATGTGTCCATCTATGGTCTCTGTCTTTCTAATGGGAATGAATACATTTGCATCTAAATTCCACAGCAGTTTTGCTCCTGAAGGGCTGCTGTTGGAACAGGCTGCCCCAAGAGGGGCCAAGGGCTCCTCCTTGGAGAGCTCCCTAAGCCCAGGGATGTGGGGCTGGGCACTCTGCTCAGGCAGGGGGGGAGAGGGGCACCCAGGGGTGCCCCCCACCTCAGCCATGCTGTGATGCTGTGATTCCATGGTCCCCATCACTGACAGCCTAAGCCACAACCTCAGATTATACAAAAACGAGGCAAAGGGTTTCTCTTGTCTCTTGGCACTCACAATTTTGGCGTAAGGCAAGCCTGGACAGCTGGGCAGGGGCAGCGGAGGAGGAGGAGGGTGAGAAACCCTGGCTTGATTCATGTGTCCCGGTGTGGCTCAGAGAGCAGCCCAATATCGGCGTGTTTAATCATCAGCTAATTATAAACAGTTGTGGAACAGATAGAGGAGCCTCCGTCAGCATCCAGATGGGAGTAGGAGGTGGCTGTGTGGTGTCGCAGGGGCAACTTCTTTCACTGTAATGGCTTTACCCCCTTGGCTTGCTTAAGTGAGAAATAAAAGGACAAAATATACTGCACGTAGTTCCAAGTAGGAAAAGGTAGTGTCATTGTCGGGTTTGGCTAAAAAGGGCAGGTGTGTTTAAACCCGCAGTCACCCTGCTGTCTTCACTGCTGACACTTGGTACCCACCAAAATACCTATGGGCAGGGTGAAGCATGTCTTAAATAGGAAGGATCAACTCCCCAAGTCCTGGGCAGTTAGCAGCTATTTAATACTCGAAGACAATTCTGCAATAGCTTAGGACAGAAAGTGAAATTTATTACCCTATTAGATTAAATGGCATGGGGATATAAAGTGCATAAAGTAACATAAAATAAATAAATGTAAGCACACAACTGGAAGTGCATCAGACTTAACGCCTTTTTTGTGCAAGCAGTTTCAATGTTTAAAATTATTATAGAAAAACAACTGTTTTTTTTTTAAATTATTATTATTGCTCAGCACTGTGAACAAAGGAAATATTTAAAGATAAAAAACATCATTTGATTATTAATCAATCGTACCCAGCCCAGCAGTGCTGAGCCACCAGCTGCACCATGCTGGGGCACACAAGAGCTCAGCTCAGACCCAGGAGGACGAATACGACCTCCTACCTGCGTGGGATAAAAATTTCCAATGAGATGTAAGTAGCTTGGCACACCCAAGAGCAGCCGGTTTATGGGATCTGATACGATCACAGCACACAATCTGCAAAGGGGCAGGCAGATCCTCTGACAAGAAGCACCTGAATGCTGCGGCAGAAGCGATGGTTGGTTGGAGCATGGTTGGTGCGTGCGGGATGCAGGGATCTGATCCGCTGCAGGAGACCTCTGTGATAAGTGATCTGTTTATTTTGCAAATACTGTGCTAAAATTCATTATGTTCCCTCTAGTCTATGCAGCTCTGTGCGCAGCAGTTCTCAGATTTTAGCTAAGAAAGTCTCTGCTTTTGTTTGACTGAGGTCATGTTCTCTATAGCTCGTGTTTTTATTATCCCCTTTTCAGCCTTATGCTCTGCTGTCTTGCTCTTTTGCTTTCTGTTCAGGCTTGTTTATTATAGCCATAATTATAATATCTGAGCAATGAAATGAAATGTAAGTTGACTGGGTTGCTCAAACTGCTATTTTTAATTAGAAACAAACAAAGATTTCTATATTTTTTCCCTTTATTTCCTCCTTATATCCTCTATCTTCCATTTCCCATAGCTGTTCAAAACTGAACTACCAGTGCTTTGGTAAGCTCATTAACCAATTCCTTTAAAATTTATCAGTGTATTCAATTTAGGGCTAAAAATGTGTGTACAGTCAATAAATACTTTTATATTCTTTTAAAAGGATTTTTTTTTTTTTCTGCCAGCTACCCTGATAAACTCTAGCTCTGTAATTCTAAGTCTACCTAATTCCAAGTTTCTTTATTTCATTTGCATTGTTAAAGGATTTCTGGAGTGCAAATGGGATTTTGGGTACTGAAAGCTCCAGGCACAGGAGCAAGTTTGGATATTTCAGAGCAAAGCAACTGCTTGCTCTCATCTTTTTCTACTGCATCTAAAGAAATGGGATTTCATGGGCATATTTCTTAGTTAATCAGGATTACACTCAAGAAACAGAAAAGTTTCTTCTTCTAATAGAAACATCTCTGCAGGAGCCCAGACTATTGACTAACTAGTCAGGACAGAGCAGCCATCCTATTCCACATGTGTTGCCTCTGGATGTGATTTTCTCATTGGCTTAATCCCTGTTGTTCCCACTGAATTCAGACTTCTGGGAGCTCATTATTCTACAGATGAGTCTGAGACACTTCTACTGTGAGCCAGGGAATCCACAGTTCTCACAACTCTACCGAACAGTCTGAAAAGCTATTATGGGCCACGCTTTGGGGATTAAAACAGATTTACATTATTGAAGGCTTGGTGGTAATTCCTAGAACATGGGCAGAGGAAGCACCCTGAGGCTATTCCAGCTTTTCTTGCTAAGGGACAGCTCCACCTCTCCCAATGGTGTGTTGGGAGATGCTGAGCACCACCTGAGAACAGGACCTGTTGGAATACAGGTCTTCAATTTGGTGTGGCAATGCTTAGATTCCCAACACCAAGCTCTACAAGCCACAGGCCCAGACAAATATGCAGGGAATATGTTCTTTTCCTAAAGAGGAATCCTGGTTGAAAAGAACCTCTCCTTCCTTTCTGCCAGCCTCCCTCTCAGTGGATAAGCTCAGAAATGGTAGAAGAACCCAGGTAATTACCTGCTGCAGCCTGGGATTTTTTGATTTTCAGCTTCACCAGCATCCCTCACTGCAGCAAGCAGAGTGGCAGCACTTCTGCTTTGAACTTCTTTAATTTTAGTTCATGTCTGAAAATGTGATCGTTTCTTACCAGAAATAATTATGTGGAAATAAATGGTATCTCTCTTCAGCTGGTGACTGTTATCCCTGTTGTGTGTTGGCTGGTGGAGCAACCGTTGGGATAATTTATGGTTCCTTCCTCAAGTATGTGGTCCCTAGTTCCAGACCAGAGCGCATCAGGGAAAACTCTGCTACAGGGCACAGAAGGATGCAGAGAAGGATTGCGTTTCTCTCTACCAGTCCATCTGGCTTCATCGGTAAGGAGTAGGTTTGAGTGATATCATCATCCAGCCCTTGTCCCACCTCTTCCTGCCACTGCCACTTGACATTTCTTCCTTTTTGTCCTTACCCAGAGTCAGCAGTGTAATTCAAATAGAACAGCTTTAGTTTGCAAAATCTGTTTGCTGGTGATAAATGGTGCACATGACGGATGGCTGTGGTCTTGAAGATGATGGAGGGTGAACAGCAGGGTGCTGCATGGATTTGTGCTAGCAGCAACATTATTTAATACTTTTATTAATGGTCTGGAAGGAGGTGTAACCGAGTACATTAACTAGGTCTGCACACGACACTGTGCTGGAAAGAACTGTAAACCAAGTGAAGACAGAGAAATAACACTAATGGAACCAGAGGTTAGAAATATGAGCAGGAAACAGAATGAGATTCTGTCTGGAAAAAGGCAAACTAATAAATCTGGGAATAATAATCCAAAACACAGATATTTAATAGGAGAGTGAGATCTGAAAAAACAGTAATGTTCTAAAAGACCTAGTAATGATGGTTATGGGTGACTAGGAAATGGTTGTACAATGGGAAATGGTGGAAAAATGCAATTTTGGTTTGTAGAGTAAGATCCAAATGTATCTTGCCTTGGCACAACGGCTTGTCCCTCATTGTGGGTATGAATTATACAATACTTTGAGCCCTTACCTCCAAGCTTTATCTGTGTGTAGAAACCCACAAGTAGAAAAAATGTCTTTACTCTTCATAGAAACACAGGTCTGCAGGGCATCTGCTGGCCCATTGAGTCCCTCTCTGCTCAGCCCCACATTCCTGTGCAAGGAGGGTGAACCAGAGACTGGCTTCTCTGATGGCAGTTTTGAGGACTGGTGATTTCAACATCAAGAGCAGAAAGATGTTAAGGAGAAACTGAAGTTATTTCCAATAACATGGTATGAATAGATAACGAGATGAAGGATAGAGCTTTTACACAGAACAATACAGACAAGAAAATGAATGTTTAATAGGACCATTACCTCTCACTCAGTGCAGCTAGTCTATAGGTTCCATTTTCTGACCCTTGTAATATTTGCATGAGTTAATTCCATGGCATAATTTGAAATCAACATGACATGTGGAAATGGATATTTGCCAAAGGAGGACTTAGCAACCCTGTAGGAATCCGCAGGTGTGAGCTGTTGGACCCACAGGGAAGGGATGTTGCATAAGCCCTCGCTGAGATTGTGAGAGCCATGTGAGCAGCAGGGTCACTGCCTGCTGTGCTTGGTAAAAGCTCCGTGCTGGGCAGCCAGTGCTCTGGCAATGGGAATGAAGTTATTTAAAGTGGTAGCTTGTTCTTGGTATCGATCATAAAATGGATAAGAATGTGTACAATACGTCTGCTATGAGCTGCCTCTCCAATGAATTCTCTGTCAGTGTGCAGAGCTGACAGTAATAAAATCAGGAGTTCCTACTTTTCCTAATGAAAACTTATGAACACTTCTGCTCCAGGCCCTATTTAGCAGTAGAGCTGCCCGTATGCATGGCCTACAGCATTATTTGCTGTGGAAAGGTCATCGTCTCGTGCTGGAGCCCACCTGAGTGGCTCCCAACCATCCTGCAGTTTGTGCTATGAGGAAAGTGGGAGGGTGGGATCCATGGGCTCACCTCCGCCACTTACACAAACTCCTCTCAGACCTGGTGGTGCCTCAGAGTTGTTGCATTTTTTTGTTTGTTTGTTTGTTTTACATGCTGATTATTAAGCAAAATGCAAGAATAAAAGGAAGAATACATTTGGCTTTCAACAGCAATGACATACCCTCATGAATCTCCTCACCATCCTGAGAACTGAGAAAAAAAATGAGGAAAGTGTCAGAAGCCAAGTCTATGTTGACCCAAAGGAGAGAAACAGAAGGGTCACACTGCAACATATCCCCAAATACATTGATATGTGTTCACCAACTCAGGCTAAATGTCCTTCACATGCTGTGAGGTGCTAACCACCCTGTAGAGCTGGGGAATTGCTCCCACATTGTACGGTAAAATAAATCCGTCTAGCCCTGAGTATGTATCATCTGCTTAGTCATGGAGTGGAAATGCAGCTACCTCTGGGGTGGAACAGAAAAACCACCCCATGTGAGCTTCCCTGCAATGTTAGCTCTCCAGGCTGGAGCTTTTCATTGCCCTGCTCACAAACCTATTATTAAAAATATTAAGTTATAAGGAGCTGTGTTTGTGTCAAAGGGCGACTGCTTGTACAGGAAAACCTTTGTTAGAATATTTTCCTTCA
Organism: Anser anser; assembly: GCF_964211835.1. Lineage (NCBI taxonomy): Eukaryota > Metazoa > Chordata > Aves > Anseriformes > Anatidae > Anser > Anser anser. Next base: position 6,004,030 of record NC_139722.1, read on the forward strand.
GTCAAATCTCTTTATTCCTAGAAGTTCTCTGATACAGTTGTTAAACAATGCTGTTTGTAGTAACATCACAATTCCAGGGAAAAATATATGGCCACTGTATGAAACACCTGGATATATCATATGTTATGAGTTTTGATTACCATTTCAGTCTGTTGTAGACAAGAAGGCCAGCTAGAAGCAAGCAATGTAAATGATTTAGTTTTGGAGCTTAGTTGTTAAAATAATCCCCTATCCAGTTATCCCTGGGTGATCGTTCAAAAAGGAAAAAATAGTCTTAATGAGAATTTGAAATCTAGGAGGAAAGTGAACAGGACGTTGTGTTATTCTCCTGGCATGAATGGAGAGGTTGACGTGATTGGCAGGGCTGGGTTTGTAGCTCCAATATGGGAACCACTACCTCCTGGTAAACCTCCTGAGACCCAGCTGATCCTCACTGTGTCACACAGGTCAACAGCGTCGGTCTGGAAGCCAGGAAGCTGCAGGATAAGAAAAACCTGAACAATGTCCTGTTAACTAACAAAAGCCTGCTTTGGGGATTTCTCCACAGATGTCCATTTTTGCTACCGAGAAAAAAAAAAAATGATATTATCAACTATGGCTGGGTTTCTGTGGCTGGGGCTCTGAGCCCAGTCAGACCCAGGAACATGAGCATCCTCATGCAGAGTGAATCCAGCCCTGCAGTCTGGGGCTCCCTGTCTGTGCTGCAGCCCATGGGAACCAAAGGCAATCAGTACCTTCCCTAAGTTCTCAGAGCATTGCAGGACTGGTAAGTGCATGTAATTACTCATGCGAGCATGTATTTTCAGGATCAAGGCTTAGCCTTTTAGCTACTGGGCATTCCTCCTCATTCGTATTCTTATTAAAAGCAATGATTTTATTAAAGTAGCATTTTGGCACCTGTTGTACTAGACATCTACAATTACCTGACCAAGGTGCAGTCCTGTATGGGGAAAGACCCTGGTGTGCACCAGCCACCTCCCTGTCCCAGCCCTGCCCAGGAGGGAGGCAGGGCTGTTCTGGCTGGTCCCCAGTATGGCAAAGCAGGGGACCAGTATGCTACCATGCATTTATTTTCAGTATAAGTATTCTAGAGAAAAAAGAAAGAAAAAAAAATCCGAGCCCCAAGCTTTTAATCACAAGTGTAGAGAGTGAAGCTGAGGCACACAGAGTAGATGTTTCCTACAAAACATGAAAACTACACAAAACCTGGCTTCTTTTATTAACTATTTATTTTAGGAAAGGTGGGTTGTACCCTCGGTGTAGCTATTTCTCCCCACTGGCTCTAAGCCTAAACCCAGGTGCAGGCAGCTACAGTGCAAATCTCTGCTTTTCATTGCATTCATCTTGCTGCATATTAGAAGAAGCAACTGAAACATCATGAGCAGGCAGAAGGAGACCCAAAGACGTAGGACAGCTACCAGGGCCTGGGAGGACTATCAGAGGTATCAGGCTGGGCTTCTCATTAATTCATCTCACCTAAGCTTTGCTTAAGCTAGCCCCAAACTGTTAACGCTGTGCTGTTTTTATGGAAAGGTGACTCTTGCTTGGATATTTCAGAGCAAAGAAGAGATGGAAGGTGGCAGAATTGGGAAAAGTCAGGTAGTTTTCTAATGAAGGAGAGCTGGAGGGTGGAGGTGACTTCTAAATACTTTTAAAGTTGTTCACAGTTGTCAGTGCAGACCAGGGAATCTTACAATATGCTAAAATGTATAATAATTAGTGGCTGGTGCATTGATTGAACCCAGCTCCTTGCTCCTGCTGTGCACCAGCACAGTGGCCTTCCCACATCGTGCAGCCCGACACACATTTTGGTGCCTGCCCTGCTAGTAACTGGACATCCAGCACTTGGTGTGCCCAGAAGGCTGCAGGTTGGGTTTTAGGGGAGAAAAGAAAAATCTCTGGTAACCATTAGTGTAAAAATAACCTCCAAAACTTTGTCTTGCTAATATCTGCCTGCACTCTGGCTCTTGCCCGTGTCCAAAACGGATGTGTTTTCTTGACCCTGGGATGTACAACTCACTTCCTGGAACTCATTAGAAAAGTTCAGCAGCTAACTCTAAAATTGGTACAGTTACAGCTTGAAAACAGGAAAATTCTAGCCAAAATCAGTTGGCATTGGCTAAATGATACTGCAAGTCGAGAGAACAGAATTTGGCCCTGATCCGAAGTGCTGTAGTCCAATCTCAGGGACCACCGAAACACTCATTTCTCAAAGCAGGACTCATGTTTCCCCCACATTCCCAGATGTAGCAGCTGGCTTGCAAAATTGTTCGGCATCAGGGCACGTATGCAGCCCATATATGATCCACACCCAGGTCATGCAGGTTAGAGAAAGCCAGGACTGATTGTCTACTGCCCCCAGCAGCTGCAGGGAAAAATAACATCTGCACCGACAGCTCCGAGCTGGTGGCCGTGCTTCACAAGAACTTCGCCAACGTGACCCGTCGCTCAGCTTGGGAGGGATCAGAGAGTAGGAGCCCGCTGTGGAAAATAAATCTGAGTGCAAGGTTTGAGTTTGTAAGCTCACATGTTCACTTTCAAAAGTTTCCCTTCCACTCCTCGGTTTGATGCGCGAGCACGGCAGAGTCACCTCGTGCTTCCTGCGGAGATGACTGTGTAGGGAAGGACCTTTGTAGCTTGCCATCAAAGCAGCAGACAGACAGCTGGGGAACATCCACATCTGGGTGTGCTGGTGTTTATTGCATACTGCATTCCATATAAATTCCATATGGAGTCAAAATCATTTTGGACTTGGTACCTCCTCCGAGCCAATAGCTTAATTAGGAGTGTTTTGTTTTGTTGTTTTCTGAAAGGAGAGCTGCAGTCCAAGTGCCTTATTATAGGTTTATACATTGCTGTGCTCTTAATATCAAAGCTTTCGTTTGGCTCGAGGCTCACTTCCCCGTGGGGGAAGGGTTGCTGTGCAACTGTAGTGAGTTACACAATATTTCTCCAACAGAAGAGCAAAGAGCGTGAGTTGGAGACTGTTGTGATAATGCACGAGAGGAAGTCAAATGCAAGTCCGTGCGGTAAAGGGAGCCTACGAATGAGATAACACAGAGCCTCATACAGATTGCAGTCTGATGGCCAGTTCCTGTAAAGCAAGAAACGGAAAATCAGATAAAATAGAAACATTCATGAGATGTCCATTTACAGTTACAAAATGGCCACTTTGACGATACAACTGTTGGCGATTGGATTCCAGTGGCCATCGCTTTGGATTAACTGCACACCCACGAGTAGCACTGAGAGGTCTGAACTGGTTGTCACACTGCACATAGTCAGAAGAAGACTCTGCCCAGAAATGATGGCAACCCGAGTAAATAAAAATGAAGAAGAAATTAGTATTTTTGTTTTTCAGGCTAAAGATGATAAAGAGAGGTTGTTTGGCTCTGTCTTGGTTATGTAAAGCTAGGAAATAAATCCAACCTGTCCTAGTCTCAGCCCACTACATTATCCTTCTCTGGGAAGTGAGGGTGACTACCAGGAGAAGGTTCTTGACAGTGGCTTTTAATTAGATGGTACAATATTTTTTTTCAAAGGAAGTAACAATCCATTTGCAAAGGCTTCTCCTATTAACACAAAACATTTTCCCCCTTACTAATATGTTGAGGCTGACACCAAGATCCTCCTTGTTTTTGATCTGATGTTACTCATGCTAATTGGGGTTATAGTGAATGTTGTTAGAAAGGATTATTTGCATGAAATAGTCAAAACAATCAAAATCAAACATTAAGAGTGGTGGAAGAAATCTTCCCTTTCTCTCTCACTCCCTGATCACCACTATAGGAATCCTGTACCTAGACACATCTCTGCCTTTGTTCTGTAGAACAGAAATGGGATCCAAGAAAGTCTTTCAAAATAAGCAAATATCCCTCACCAAAAAAAAAAAAAAAGCAGTGCTGAGATACTGTGTTCTCATTGAAATGTGCCATGCACAGTTTCTGCACCACACATTTACTTACAACCATCTTCACCAGAATGGAAAATCTGACAAACAATTTTCTGTGGGGACATAAGAATGCAGGATGGAAACATCCAAACTGCGTGGTCTTTAAGGAGCAGTCATGCATTGAACTAAAACTATATCCAATATTGTAGTATCTTGCTGATAGATGACATAAAACAAATTTGTTACTTAGAGAGGCATGTTGATTGGCTTCACACTGGGCATGAATGAAGAGAGACATCTAGACTCTCTTTTATCCAGATGGAATTCCTAAGTCAATCAAATAAACATAATAATAATAAGGTTAATCTGGTCTTTACTCATTCAACAGAGAAAAGAAGAGATGTGGATCTAATTACATAAATATTGTAAAATCAGTTTGCATTTATCTTTTTCCACATCTCCTTGGTACAGCCCTGGTTCAACATGCTTAACACAGTCCTTTTTGGTCTGAATGATTTAATTCTGGGTCTAAAACCATTCAAGATTTCTCTGAACAAGAAAATCTTGTTTTCTTTGGAACATTTTGAAGTAGACATAATTACAGTGTTGCAAATGTGATGCTCTGCTTAAAGAGCTGTCAGCATTTCGATATTAAACCTCTGTTTTCAGGGGTTAACAGAATTGCCAGAAAAAAAGGAAAAAGAAAAAGAAAAAGAAAAAGAAAAAGAAAAAGAAAAAGAAAAAGAAAAAGAAAAAGAAAAAGAAAAAGAAAAAGAAAAAGAAAAAGAAAAAGAAAAAGAAAAAGAAAAAGAAAAAGAAAAAGAAAAAAGAAAAAGAAAAAGAAAAAGAAAAAGAAAAAGAAAAAGAAAAGAAAAAGAAAAAGAAAAAGAAAAAGAAAAAGAAAAAGAAAAAGAAAAAGAAAAAGAAAAAGAAAAAGAAAAAGAAAAAGAAAAAGAAAAAGAAAAAGAAAAAGAAAAAGAAAAAGAAAAAGAAAAAGAAAAAGAAAAAGAAAAAGAAAAAGAAAAAGAAAAAGAAAAAGAAAAAGAAAAAGAAAAAGAAAAAGAAAAAGAAAAAGAAAAAGAAAAAGAGAAAGAAAAAGAGAAAGAGAAAAAGAAAGAGAAAAAGAAAGGGAAAAAGAAAGAGAAAAAGAAAGGGAAAAAAAAAAAAGAAGAGTGAAAAGAGGGGTCCATTTTTGCCTGAAACTTAGTGTTTAGGTTTTTTAGTTCAGGAGGGAGGTTTCCAAATCAAATTGTGCAAAATTAATTTGCACTGTAGGCTTGCAAAACTGTTCATGTCACTTTTTTCATTTTTTTTTTATTTTTTTTTTTAAGGAAAAAAAACAGCCCACAATAAAGCCCACTTACTTTGCTTGCTTCTACTGTACACTGCTCTTCAAAGTTAATGGCATTTCCATACAATACCCCCAATGTAATATGCCTTAGAGGCAGCATAGATTGAATAAGTGACTTGGAGCCAGGGACTCCCAAGTTTATAATTTAGCCGCTGACTCACTGTGTGGCCTCAGGCAAACCACGTAACTCGTATGTCCTCATCTATGGTATGGTCTCAATTTTCCATTGTGTTGCACAACATGTAAGGAGCTCTGCTCATGTTCAATAGGAGCTTAACCCGATGGTGAGTGGGTTACAGGGTGCTTGTAGAGGATTTGAGACTTATGCAGCTCCCACTTGCCAGGTTTTGTCTACTTACTTCAATCTGTAGGAGATATGTCTTCACTGAGCTGGTCCAGGTGGGCATTTGGTGGAAGCATCTCCATCTGCAATTTCTGAGTCATGGAGAGCAGTCTGTCTCAATGCTGGCACTGAAATAATTTTCTTCAGAACTTGAGCAGATCTGAGAGGTTGTTTTGGCTGAATGTGTAGGGTGCTATAAACTGCACCTGCTGGAAACTCAGCAAATGTTGACCATTTCTGTACATCTTCAGCTTTCCTTGGGTCTTCATGCCATGTCCCTTCATGTCTGAAATTTTCCTCTATCATAAAGCCTACTGGCTTTTGCATACAGAGGAGAGCCAAACTCCTGTTTTATCTTCTTGTCACATGGAGGACATGGACAGCTTGTGTAGACAGTAGATGATGGATAGAAAGACTTTTTCCTGAAGAACACTAACCCCTAAGAAATATTTTTTTCAGCATTTATTCAGAACTGAAAAAGGCCCCTTCACAGTAAGTACTGGCGTGGTGTAGACCTCTGTGATTGACACCACATTTGTGGGATCATGAGAGTAGAGCTATAAAATTAGAAGAGACCATTTTGGTCACCACTTCCAGTTGTTCATATTGCAAGCAAATGCACACTGGTGGTAAGTTCAGATGTGTCTGCAGAAAGGTCCCAGGCCACAACATATCCCAGCTTCCAACCCTTATAGCCATCTGCAGGCTTGTAATAAAAGACCTAGCATTGCAGCTGGGATGTGTCACGGAAGGAGAACAAGAAAGATTCGATGGGCTGCCAGCGACCTGGGCCAAAAACAGGGCAGACACAGTGAGACTGGACAGATCTAGACGGGCAGCAGCTCACAGACAGCCTTCCCCTCTCCTAAGGGACCTTTGTTCAGCCAGAGACAATCACAAAAAACAATGTGGCTTCAAAAAACGTCCCCTTTCTTCTTCACCCCATGTCTACACAAGCTGCCAATATCTGGTCACTTTTTGACCTCATGGAAACATTTGTCTTTTACAACATCTTGCAGTGTGAGCCCTGCAGACTGACTTCACATTTTGTGAAGATCCACGTCTTTGTTTTTCTTTTCTTCTTCTTGAATCTGCCACTTAACAAAGACCCTCTAATGTCCTCAGTCTTTTCCATATTGTCCACATAGCAGTGCTCATGGGGTCTCAGTTTCCCACCTGTGGAATGGGAATGACAGCATATAATGTCTTCTAGTATATACAGGGTAGAAACATAGGAAAATATAGGAAACATAGGAAATGATCCAGTATTTCCTGACAATTAACAGAATAGTTCTGTGTATCTGAGAAGATGCCACTAGAACAAAGATTTATATGAGTGTCCTGCCTTTAAACATTCATTTCCATCCTTATATTTTCCTAGACTAGAAACTGTTAGAAACTTTTTATAAAACATGATGCTTGCAGAAAAAATGTTTATTGTTAGTGTAAGGAAAAGAAAAAAAAAGATGACTTTTTTTGTTTGGTTTGCTTGGGCTGTTTCAACCCTAAGCTATATTTTCAGAAATTGCTTATTCACCTTGTGCAGGTTATTTTCTTATGGCTTTCGTATCTTATTGGTTGGGCTTCCTTGTTGGAGTGAATCTCCATTGTTTCATAACAGATATGGAGCTCTCAGCATGTACACGTAATGCTAAAGTAGATTCATGTCAAACTGGCTTGATCTACAGAAATTTTAATTTGTTTAGACTTGACCTGAACAATATTTGGATCATATGAACTCAAAGTTAAATTCTTTCCATCAGTTTCTCCTAATGGAAAATTGAAACATTTCAGGAAAATTAAGCTTTCCTAAGAGCAGCACTGTTTTTGTACAAAACAATTTGGTATTTAAAAACAAGTGACAACAGAACAAGGAAACAACCACCACAAAAAACACCAAGATGGGAAGTTTCTGAGTAGCTGTACTTGCCTATTCTCCTGACTTGATATGAATGCCATGGAGCTATGCTACTAAATCAAAATGCCATTTTGATCCATGGGAAACAATGAAGTTTTAATTGAGTATTACTTGCATAAAGATGTTTTTCTTCAGCCAGCTAGTCAATATTAACCGGTCTGCCAGCAAGTCTAACAAGGTGTGAGACAAGTCGGATAAAATTAGGATGCTTTACCAAAACCAGGGTGGGTGATAACCTTAAAAAGTAATACCTACAAGGCAGGAGACTGATAAAAACAAGTCATCCTCCTTTCTGCTGGAAAACATGTTAAATTGATAATGTGCACGAGATTGTATAGTATTTTATGGGATTTGCAAGGCCTACTTGGTAAAACAGTACAGCTTGAGATCTCTGGACAGAAAAATATTTGAAGGACCTGGGAAGAGCAACCTCAGACATTCAGGAACGGCTCTCCGGATGCCTTGTTGGGGTAGATAAATGGTGATATAGTTTGGTTGTCCAAGTCAAAGGCAGAGGCAGGAGGCTGGGGAGGTTTGTAAATTCATTCCTTGTTGGTTTGGAGGAGAAAGACTTTACTCATACTTAATGCATAGCTTTACTCATACTTAATGCATAGATGTAATAGTAAGAAGAGCTGAACATCTATAAAGCTCAGATATTGACTTTCTGAAGTATTAGCTGATTGGTCTCTTAGAGGTGACTGCAAGATTTCTGTACTGCTGAGGTGCTTTCATTTGAAGACTTCTGCAGTGTCACTAGTGCTGAAAAGACTTTACAAACATGACATTTTTTAGTCTCTTAGAGGTGACTGCAAGATTTCTGTAGTGCTGAGGTGCTTTCATTTGAAGACTTCTGCAGTGTCAAGAAGACTTTACAAACATGGCATTTTTTTACCTTTTGCCAAAGGCATTTCCAAAGAGGATCCCAAACCTTTCCCTAAAGCCCTTCTTGCCCATAATTAAATTCCAAGCTTCTCTCCTGTAGAGATGGAGACACAAATGTGCCAGTGCTGCCGGCTCTTTGGCAGATGATGATGGTACTGGAAGAAATGATTTTCCACCACCACTGCTCCATGGTTCTGCCTTTGCATTATGGCTGAATCCAACCAGCCCAATGGCACCAAGAAGCAGAAGCACTGACGGACCAGAGCTTCACTCATGGGTATGGGTGTCACCAAGCTACCTGGCCTGCTCTGAAAAAGAAGACTTTCTCTTTAATAACAGATGGTGGTAGTGAGACATGAAAATTAGGACATATTTTCATTTGATATTGGAATATCATGAGCATCAGTTGTTTTGGGAAGGAGTCCAAAGAATACTTGGAGAGAGTCTAAAACTGCAGATGAATCCACAGGTTTATTTTATTGGGTGATTTCAGTTCTGCCAAATATTTGTAGTGTAAAGAAATCATAAAAATTGCTGGTGGTCCTCGCCTGGCGGGTACTTCTCACATATTTGAGACAGTTGTATGAACTGTGACAAGAATGTTTGATCTATTAGCTTAAAAACAAATTAGAGTCTTCAAGAGAAATAAATGAAGTATAGATGGTAGAAATACATTTCTCTTATCTTAGGGAGACCAGGAATTTTTGCCCCCAGGCTTTATTTGCATTTAATTATCGCAGCTTGGATTTCCTCTACTGCGTGCATGGAGGTTTAGTCTGCCTCATTCCATCCCCTGTTCTGAAATAACATTAGTACCTGTTAATGATTATCATTGTCAATTATGTATTCTGGTTACATGCACATTATAAGAAATATCAGTTTGTTTTAATAAATCTTCAAAAGGCAGCCTAAACCTGTGCCTTATCTTCTTTCTGCTTTGTAATTTATTTCTTTTTATGGTTATGATATATGAAAGACACTGCTTGCTCCCAGGGACTGTGAATGGGTATCTACTCAGCACTTCAATACCAAGTTGACAGGCAGAAAGGGTTTTATTTAACATAGTTTTCCAAATGAACTGAGATGGTCATGTATCTCAAAGATACATAGAGAAAGAAGTGAGGAATACAGGTCTCAAAGTCCCAAACACTCAGTTATATGCATACAAGAAAACCTAGATGCACGGTGAACCCATAGATGGTTTAGATGGTTTAGTGTGAAGCGTACTAAGTAGCTGAGTATCTGATGCTCACAGCATAGAAATTCTTCTTCCTTTTTTTTTTTTTTTTTTTAGATTATTATTTGCTAGGATAATAATTGCACTGTAATCCTGAGCTGGCAAAAGACTGATTGCCTAACTTCTCATTGGCTTGTAGGGAACAAGAGTAGTCCCATATAAAAAACAAATCTGCATTTTTAGAGAATTTTGTTCTGAGGAGTTGTGCAAACTTGATGTTTATGCCATTTGCCCATGCAAATTTTCAGGATTATTTTCATTCGCTGGACAGGCACTGAAATGTCCACTCCAAAAGGAACACTTTAACCAAGCATTCTTTATGTGGTCTTCAATTAATAAACAGGAATATGCCTTTCTAACCCTGTGGGTAATGATTTTTCTGTTTGCTGCTACTGTATGTAACCTAAATGAATGGGGCATTTATATACTGTCCTTTCATCTGGGATATCAAAGCACTTTATAAATATGGGCCAATTGGTCTGATGTGCAACCACCAAATTGTGGCCTTCTCGGGGGTGGCATGCGGTTGACATTTTGGCTGGCAAAGCACATTTGAAAATCAGGAACTGTTGGTTTTCTCAGTTGGGCTATGTTTGGAGGTAGGGTGAGACTATACCTGCCCAACACCGGGAAGCAACACCACTGCCTACTTTCCAGCTAGGTGAAGTATGGTCTTTGGCTAAGAGCATAACCAAGGCATCTTCCATTACTGTATCACTAATTTTAATCCAGCCTGAGACAGTGGGTGTCAAAAATTATTACCATATGGTAAGCTGGTAAATTGCCACAAGAAAATGAGCTTGGTGGTCCCAGATTAGTTTCATATGGACAGGTGTCTACACCACAAAACCACCGTCATAACTGCTGTAGCTGCTGGGTTTCAGAAGGGAGGTCCAGGACTGAGCAGGCATTGGTAACGCACATGGTGCTTCTAGAGGTGGGGTCTTGAGGGCAGAGAGATGAAGTTGTTTGCATCTGTTGAGGTGTTTCTTGGCATGTGTGTCCACTTCAGTTTCCTGAGCTGTCAGCTAGTTTGTAAGGTGCTCTCTCTCATTATTGTGGCAAGTGCTTTCTCTTACCTTCGCAGAGAAGCCCTATGCCTCCCCTGCTTCTACCCTGTTAAACGACGGTCACAAAAAACTCAATGGGAAGTATGTATCAAAGGTATTAAGTTCAGACCACACAAGTGGTCTTTAACTTCTTTAGTATGTCTTGGAAAAGCCTCCAGGAACACGGGGTTGGAAGAACCTTCTGGGTCACTGATCCCAACCTCCTGCTATTGTAGGCTTTCACTTTGCATAATCCTTTGGAAAAGCTGACTGATCTTCAAAAATGTGGACAATCACAGGAAACCTCATAACGTCTCCATACAAAAAAGGTGGCAAATCTGTTTTGCACTTCTTTAACATGTTTCATTCAAAAATTGTAAAGAGTTTTGCAAACATGGAGTTAAGAATCGCCGTACCAGCAGGAAGGAAGAATTACCCTTAGATAGGGACAATTTGGATGACAGAAAAATCATGAGGCAGATAGCAATCCCCATTCAGACAAAGCTCTCAGTGATCTGAGGTCTCTAGCTCCATTACAGATATCCAAGTCTATTCAACCAAACTGATGAGACAGGCAGGAATTAAAATTGGAGTTACTGACTCCTCTTTTTACCTACCTTTTAACACACTTTCTGGATACTGGTGCTAAGACTAAGGTCCATCTTTGTTCAACGTATGTCACAGGGATTTCTTAAAACTTGTTACTTCAGGGGCTGACACCACTGCACAGTCCTTATCTCTTGTGCAGATGCTATATTGGCAAAAGCTAGTGACTCTGTGCTTGTGAACTTGTCTGCGAAGCATATGGAATTAACCATGCCTGGGAGGAAGAGAAATCCTGGATAACGAGGTGCAGAGGCCGGATGTTGATGCACTGAGGATGATCATCCCCAAAGCTGTGCAATGCTTGGAGTAAGCAACTGGGATGTCTGAATGATTTTATTTGCTTCTATGGAGAAAGAAAGTAAGAAAAAAATGTCTGAGTATGTTTTCTCAGGCTATGGTTCTTAGAATTGCTCATTTCACACAGTATCTCTGCAGCACATGTATAAAGAAAACTGTGAATTCAACCAAAATTCACATGCTTTCTCAGCTTTTCAGGATAATCTGGACTTTAGTGAAACAGCTGCTTGGCAAATAGGTGGTAAGGCTTTCTAATTTTCTGACAGTGGCTCTCCTCACAGTGCACCAGGAAGACTGGGGATGAAAAGAACTGACCTGCAGAGAGAGTACAAGTGCTCATAATGGGCTTTCTAGGCTCTGCGTGGGTACAGGACATTGCACTGGACTTTTGGCTTCCCCAGACAGGCCTGGCTGTACATTGGTGTTCCAAAGAGCATTGCCTGTTGATGTTCCCTTGGCCAGCAAGAGGGGAACTGCAACCCCTGCCCCTGCTGTGCCTGGCACACTAACACGCTTCCGTGCCATTGTACTTCTCTAAGATCAAGTGCATTTTCTTTGTGGTGCTCCCCAGCCACTTCTGCTACAAAAATACTTTTCCTTACTGAAATATGGCATGTCTGCTAAGAAATCTATATGAACCAGGATGTTTCCTATGAAACATTCGCATCTCACCTTTAGCTCAAGATGCTTTAGCTCAAGAAGCTGTGCAGAGAATACTCCCACAGGCTGAGAAAGGGAGCTGTGCTACATGGTGCGCTCAGCAGGACTGGCAGATCTTACCCCAAAACTCTTGGTTTCACAGGCATCTGCCATGACTTGGTTATGTATTTTTAAATCACTTTAGTCAGTTTCCTCTTTAAGATTTTTGTTTGCTTCTTTTTCTTTTTCTTTTTTTTTTCCTTTTTCCTTTTTTTTTTTTTTTCTGTAACAAAATAAACCCTTTTCTCATCAGAGTTATCTCATTCAGACATAGACACGGAGCTTAAGTGTTTTTCATTTAGGTCAAGTTAGGGTTGCTTGAACTGGGATGTGTGCTCATTAGGGGGGCATAAGATGCTGAGGTCTATCTCTATTCTGGAAAGCTCAACTTCATGCAGCTTTTTTTTTTTTTTTTTTTTTTGTTAAAGTGGAGCTTCCAAAATCCTGTAGACTCACAGATATGTTTTTAAACACTACTGAATTTGGGACTTGGAGAGCAAGGATAAATACCAAATTTGGGGTTGTCTCTTGACCAAAATTTTGAACGTCCTGAAGATTGCAGTGTTTGGATTTCATTATAAATGACAAAATTCAGGATAATGACAATGTTGGTGTGCACGTCTTGGCTGACTCACAGCAATGCTCCGCATTTGGATTTTTGATTGAGCCCCGTCTCTAATTATAATGCCACAAGGGCTGGCTGAGAGCAGTGCCTCCATTTGACATCGTATGCAATGTGTTGGACTGTGCATTTTATTCCAAACCTCTGCTGCTATTACATTGAAAGTATTAGCTGTAGTGTGAGCTATCTGGGGATTATATGGGCTTTTAGCAATCATTTCTGAAGGTGTATCCACTTTCATAATGCCCAGAGAGGTTGAGCAACAATTTTTTCTCAAAAGGGGCTCTTTGTCTCCATGCCCATGTCTCCAGTATAATTGACACCTACAGAACAGATGTATAGACAGATGCAGGGTTTTTCTTTCTTTTTGCTTTGGAAGCCTTACTGTCTACCTTCTAAGCTGGTATCAAGCATGACTTTGCTTGTTGACTCATGTATGGACTTCGGCAGCTGCCCCTTGGCTCTTCCACATCGCTGCTTCACCAGTCCAGGTCTCCTCGTGTTCCTGGCTGCGTTCAGGCTCCTTCTGACTTTGGTCTCTTGATATTCCTGACCTAGCACAGACTACCCAGCTGAATGTGTTCCTGACTTCCTTGTTAACGACAAAATGCTCTCTTTTTACAGCTCAGTTTCTTTCCATAAAGTTAATCAAGCAGCCCTCCTTTTACAGGGCAGCTGACCCTTTGGTCTTTCCTCCTTTTGGCATGCTTAAAGTTCCCAAAGCTGCCAGAATCCCCCTCTCTCCCTTTTTTAAGGCAGTCTCATGAGTAAAAAAGCAGCTCCCACAGGAATGAGAAGTTTCTTGGCATATAGAGGAACCACCCCCAACAGTGTGCGTGCATTGTGCCCTTAAAAAGCTTCCTCTTTCCATTAAAATACATCATTGGAGACATTGGTGTATTTCTACTAGAGATGAGTCCAAACCATGAGGCTGGATCCAAACATAGTCAAAGTATGAGGTTACTTGGGAGTCGGAGCTCAATGTATGCTTTTTGGCTTGAGCTGGTCTCCTGTTTGCGCAGTGCAACTCAAAGAGCATCACGGCGCTGTTGGGAAAGCTACTGACACAACTAAGAAACCGAGTGGTAAAGGCTTGTCATCAAAATCAACAAACCTGAAGGCAAACTGGAACCTGGTGTCATGAGTAATTGTGACCCCCTGCCCAGCCACATAGAGCAAACTTTCTCCTTTCAATATTCACCAGGTTTTATGAACAAAAACAAACAAACAAACAAACAAAAATATCAGTTGCAGATGAAGGAGGGCAAGATCTCCCTGAGTTCATCTTACTGGAAAAAAAGAAAAATCTTCTTTGGACTTAGTCTGCCTGCGTCTTTGCTGTGTACTGAGCTGCAAACGGTGGCTTTTCATTTCTTTAATTGACAAACACCATCCCCTAAACATTTCCAGGCACAGTCATTTTCTTTTCTCAGGTTTACTCAGTGGTTCTTACTGAGGTTTGCATTTTTCCATGCATTTGCTGAGAATATACGTGCCCCTATAATCTCATCTCTTGTGCTGTGAGAAGTTTTGATAATGTAATTCATAAACAACTTCATTTTCTGGGTCTTTCTCTTTTTTTGCAGCTATCCTGTCTTTGGCTACTTGCTCCTCCCTTTGCAGCAAACTGCCCTATTTACTAAATACCGCAGAGCTTGCTGAGCTGTAGCATTTCATTCCATTTGTCTCTCTTCTTAAGGGGCTGATCTGTCTTAAAGAGATTTTTCTCTTTTAAAAATAATTTTGCTGTGGTTTTACAGTCAGCATGGTTTCCCCCTTACTCCCCCCCCCCCCCAAAAAAAAAAAAAAAGAAAACAACGCAAAACAAAACAAAACAAAAACCCTGCAGGGCTATTTCTTCTCCTTCTCCCAAGATTATGCTGGTGTAACGACATTGACGCCAATGAAATTATTCCTTTTTCACCCTGGTATATAAGAGACAGAGCTCTGTAGGATGGGACATCATACTCAATACCTTCTCAAAAGTATGGCCGGGGACTGGGCCAGAAGGCAATCTCCACCTATCAAAGGGATCTCAAAGTGCTTTTTCATCTTCAATCTCTCAAACAGAGAATACAACCATCTGCCAGCAGGATGCAACTACCCCCAGGCTGAAATCAAGCAATGCATTTAACGTGGAGAAGAAGGCAAAAGGAGCACAACAGAGCCCTTTAGGAATGTAAGCAAGGAGTACAGTGTCCAGTTGAAATTAGTGTTACTATTTGCCTCGTGGAAACGCTTGGGAAGCCCAGCCAAATTCAGGGCTCCAGTCTAGAAGTGCAGCCACAGTGAGGGCAGTCTCTGTTCCAGGGCGCTTGCAGTCCCAGTGACAAATAGCAATCAGACCGCGGGCCAGCAAGAAGTTGAGCCAGGCAGAACTAAAATATCCCTGTTGGAGCGCGGTCCCATGAGACCAGTGTTATGTCTTACCAGAAACAAAGAGAAGAGCACATTTCCAGTCTCAAAGACTTCTCTGTCCCATTAAGGAAAACTCCAGACTACAATTAGAAAAAAAAAAAAAAAGGCAAGAAAAAGAGACACAGCCACAGCGTGCCAGTTTGTGTCCAAAATGCAGCTTTAAAAAAAAAGAGGGCATGGTCCCAGGAGAAGGCTGCTAGCAGCCTCTCGGGCTCGTGGCTCTTGTTACCTTGCTCGGGAGGGTGGGAATGTGTCCCCAGAGGGAGACTATCCCTGCCCCAAGCCCAGGGCCCCTGGGTAAATATTGACTCAGAGCAAGGAGCGGCTGAATCATTCCTTCCTGCCCCGCCGAGGTGTCTCCCTCCACCCAGCGGGTGTCCAAGCCCACCCTGCACAGCCCAAAATATCAGATGGGAGTTGGCACTGGTGGTATTCAAGGGACGTGGACTCTGACAGAGAGACAGGAGTTCCTCTGTGTAGGGCTGACGTGTTTGTTTGCTCTCCGAGTGGGTGAATGTCTTCTCCAGCTGGTTATTCAGGGGGACACGCAGTAGGAATGGTGGGCAGGCAAAGGGTCGAGGGACTGGGGAGCTCCTAGCACTGTTCTTCCACCCTCATCACGTGCTTCACGCCCTGTTTTTTGACTGCTGGTACACAGCTGATAAAGGCATTGTGCCACCATTAATAGCAAAGGAAGGGCCTGGGTTCATGAAAACTATGCCCTAAGGTACATTAAAACAGCAGTGTATTTGTGAGAAGGGGTAGGGAGAAGGTCCAGGCTCAGTTGTCCAACTATTGGCAGCTCAGGATTCAACCATAACGCGTCATGATCGTGGATCATATCCACAAATCTGTTCAGGTCATAATCTAAGGGCAATAAAGCAAAGCACGGGGAAGGCTCAGGACCAAGTTGTGGTGACCGCTGGCTGAAGCTGTGAGCAGGTGTCACGTACATTTGGGTGGCTATTGCCTTGTGTAATCGAACAGGACGTAGGGGAAGGCTAAGGCTGTAGTCGCAGAACAGGTCTGGGTTTCATTTAAAGTCTGCTGCAGATTTCTTAACTAGGTTCCTAACACAGAAATGACACCTTCCTCCTTCACTGAGCTGCACAAGGCTCAATGTTGGAAGGTTTCAAAACTGATTGAAGATCTCAGAGAAAAAAGAACAAAAAGTAAGAACAAAAAGCATATGCTAAGGACCTCTTTATATATATGGGAAGCACTGTATTTATATATTTCAAAACTGGGCACTGGGGTACATTTTCATTCCCCAGTACAAAGGCAAATACATTCCAAACAAAGCAATGTTGTTTCAACAAAGCAAGGGTTGAAATCTCTCCAGGGCTTCATTCTGTCTCATTTAGATCGGGCATAAGATCTTAAAGCAGAGTTTAGTGGTCGGCCGATCATGCTCCTCTGGGAAATGACAGAGTGGTAATTCAAAAAGGGTAGTGAAGTACAGCATTGTCTTGGTCTGCAGGACTGTTCTTCAATAAAACCAGAGGCTCACCCGGCTTACAGGAGGACATTTTGTTCCAAAGGAGCTGTGGCTCTTCATTAAACAAAAGAATTCACCTCCGGCTAGACTTGGGTGTAAAATGAAAATGTTCTTGGAGACTAAATGTCTTTGTGAAGACAGCATTTCCATGATTCCTGCCACGATTGCCTGGGCATATCTAGCAGCTGAAATGAAAGTTAGGACAAAAGGTATATCTTCGGGGCACCATCTTGCTTTGGACATGTGTTAAAAATTTCATTCAGACTTGGGAGGGGGTTTCAGTTCAGGCCAGGAGCCCTGAGGAGGGAAATAAGCGTCCTGTGTCCTGTCTGGCCATGGGCTGACACTCACCCACTCTGCACTGAGGACCCAGATTAGATCATGAGTAAGACTAATCTTTCAAGACTTTCCCGAAAGCCTTTCCTTGGAGTAAACAAGTTCTCCCACATCTGACAGAAGAGATTGGGAAAGAATCCCAGGGTATCTAAATACAAAGAGTTGTCAGATATGCCTCCTCCCCTCCGACTCTCCCAACGCACTCGGGTAAGTTCACAAAAAGATGCAGTAGGGTCATTCCGGGAGATAACTCATGTCCAGACTGGCATAATTCAGGTGTTCAGATATGGCTGTCTCCCATCCAGATGAACTCTGTAGGAAAGATACAGCCCATGCAGTTCTTCATTGTATGAACACTCGAAAAAACACCTCAGGCTGTGCAGTTTCAGGGGATTTTTTTACAAGATTATTTTCCTAAAAATGGCACCATCCCTCTGGGGATGAAGCATACTGGGAAATATATGAAAATTTAATGGATTCTGCAAGTTAGTTCCTACTTTTCTCATATATTTAAGTCAAGATCATTCCCTTATCATCTTCACATCTAGGGGCTCTTTACTGTACAGCCAAAGTGCCCACCTTCAGCTTGACAAGAAGGTTTTGGCCTGCAGACTCTTAGGCAGCACAACAGCCAAACTGTTCTTGTAGACATGCTCTTCTGTGCTATGCCTAGTCATAGCCTCCTGCAAAACCTCTCCCTTTCACCCAAAAATTGATGATAAATGAAAGCCAACTGCCTTGGTTCCGCTAAAGGTTGAAGAAGAGACTTACCACACTCTTTTTCATTGTCTTTTGCATTTAAGCACTGTTTCAAGAGCTTGAGAAAAGGTACAAGACAAGGACTGCTAGACTATCATCAGTCTTCTATGATATAAAATTCTTATATCGACTATCAGGCTTAGCAGAAGCCTTGTGCTAGGGCAGTCAGAAAGCCAGCGAAAGACATAGTCACCGTACTTCAGAGGAAAATGCTGCTGTTACAAGTCTTTGAGAAGGGCAATCTCACCTGCAGCATAACATGACACAGGTTAGGGGGAACCCAGTCTGGACGTAGAGTATTTAATTAACCAGCCCAAGAAGAACCATGCAGCATAGGCAACAGAGGCCTGTCCACTGCTGGTTGAAAAATGTCCTTGCTGGACTCTCCATAGGAACCTGAAATCTTATTGACTCATGTGTACTGAATTTCCAGACCTGACTCACTGGCTACAAAAACCATAGGATTGCATGGGGTGTCTCATACTTTTCCTGGAAAAAAAAAAAAAAAAAAAAAGTAGATGAATATAACTAGTTGGTTAATAAATATTTGAATTTGCTTTGAAAGCTTCAGAGCACATATGTAAAGAAATTAAACAAATCTCAATCAGCAAAGAAAAGAAAAAATGTATGGACTTTCAGGGTTTGTTTCTATAATGTTCCTGGTTACCTCAGACTCAGTTAAAGGTAAAAGAGACATCTCCTATCTCTCTCTCTCTCTCTTTTTTTTTTTTTTTTTTAAATATCTTAATACCTGCTGAATTTCATCTGATTGATAAGTTTACACTAGGGCCACACGTAGCAGGAAGTGGTATTGAGAAAGGTGTGAAGAGTATCACCAAGCAGGTGGTTTTGGAGAACGTGTTATCTGGCTCATTAGTATCAAAAATCTGCTGTGTAAATGGAAATACTTCATCACATAATGTAAAAGTAACCTGGGAAACTAATTCCTGTAGCAGTTGAAACCAAAACCTCTCCAAGGAAACAAGGAAAGGAAAAGAAAGGAAAGGAAAGGAAAGGAAAGGAAAGGAAAGGAAAGGAAAGGAAAGGAAAGGAAAGGAAAGGAAAGGAAAGGAAAGGAAAGGAAAGGAAAGGAAAGGAAAGGAAAGGAAAGGAAAGGAAAGGAAAGGAAAGGAAAGGAAAGGAAAGGAAAGGAAAGGAAAGGAAAGGAAAGGAAAGGAAAGGAAAGGAAAGGAAAGGAAAGGAAAGGAAAGGAAAGGAAAGGAAAGGAAAGGAAAGGAAAGGAAAGGAAAGGTTAAAGGAAAGGAAAGGAATAAGAAAATGAAAATGAAAATGAAAATGAAAAAAAGAAAGAAAAACAAAAAGAGAAAGAAGAAAAGAGAAAAAGGGAAAAGAGAAGAAAGAGAAAGAAATGATAAAAAGAAAAAAGGAAAGAAATGGGCAGTTTACAGTGTTAATAAGAACATAATAAAGGCATTTAAAAACACAATAGTACTTATTAAGGAAAGAAAACAGGACTCAGAAGAATTAAACGTGATGGAAGGGCTATCTGCTTGAAGATAGGAAAAGCCTTTTGGGTTTCTCTGTGGTGTAGCTAATGAACAGATCCAAAAAGGTAACGGAGTACCCTCTCTAATTCCAGTTGCAGTTCATGCATTTGTAGTCCACTTTATTGATCTTAAATCAAATTTGTTGGTTTGCCTTGTACAAAAGGTGACCCTAGACAGTGTAAACATCTCTTTGGGGCCAAAAAATCTGAATCATTATTGGAACATCAGGGCAATTTCCTACAGCAGACCATGGCATTACTGCTAATGAAGAACTGAGAGCAGCTTCCTTGGAGGCAGGAGTTGCTGACCATTCACTAAGGCTAAACACAAGAGCAGAGGGACTTCTGGTCTGATCAGCTACAATGCTTTCCTCCCTTTGCTTTTTCTTCCAGCTCTCTGGAAGTAGCCGACACTCAAATTGTAGTTTCAGAGGACCTAAACCCTCTCTCCAGCCACTTCTCCATCCTCAGCAAGTTGCTGGGAAGGGAAGCCTGCATGGGTGGAGAAGAGAAAATGCCCTTGCAAGGCTAGAGTGAGCACCAGCCTTGCAGCCTCTTTGTAAACAACAGATTTCCCCACTCTGTCTTATTTCTGTGCTGCAAAGGAGAAGGAAAGATGGTTTTCCCAGTTTCAGAAGATGCATAAATACAGGGGTAGAGTAAAGGAGCCATCGCAGGGCTGTGCCTGCAAAGTCGGTTGATGGGGAAGATGAAAGCGGGCTCTGCTCCTGGCTCCGCCGGGGGGCCCTGTCAAGGCATTTCATTTTTCATGTGTCTGGCCCCCATAAAGTGAAGCCTGTGTGAGACTTGTCTGTGCAGTGCTTTGAGCACAGCAGGAAAAATGTGTTAGGCAATGAACATTGTCACGAGGAATCGCAGGCTGCCCAACAGCATTACCTCTCCAATGTGCCTACCTCCTTTTTCCCCACTCCTCCACGCTGAGATGTCAGGGCATCCGCAGAGGCTCTGCTGTTGTAGGAAGCAACAGGAGCTGCTGAGCTGTTTAAGAAATCTGGATTTGTCCCGTAGGTGTCAAAGGAGGACCTCAGGTTCCTGGAAAATCTGGTCCCAAATGAGTGTAAAAATGCACATTTTGTCAGGAAGTGAATAAAGTCTCACTGAAATTAAGCCAGAGACAAAGATGAAACAGCAGATGGCCCATGACAAATTGTGAGAACAAATTTGTTCGCATGACATGGGAATAAGTATGTACTCATAACAGACTGTTACTCAAGAAATTTTGAAACAGCACAACTCCACAGGAGTCATAACGTGATTAGTCACATAAAGCCAATCCAGCTAGGCCTGGTGTACTGTACCTGAAAAAAAAAGAGAAATAGACCCCCTTAACAGAATGCAATAATAAAAATAATTTAAAAATAAAAATAATCCAAAGAGGTGCACAAGTTTATGAAGTCAGAAAGGCTTTCTGTTGGTCCAAAACTCATAAGCGATTTAAAATCTTTAGGGTAGCTCATGGATTGTTATTAGGATGCTCAGAAAGTGAAGGGCCAGCAGAAGGAGCCTTGCTGAAGTGACTCAACCAGGAGGTTTTTAATCTCACAGCAGAGAGACAGAGTCAGGGTATTTTTGATGAAAAGTCTTGGCCTCTGAAGCAGACTTTGCCACATGCTCCATTACAGCATGGTTCTGGTAACACAATTATTTCCAAAATCCCTTTTTTTTTTTTTTTTTTAAATTGTGGGAGTGATGGGTGAGTTTGAGTTTCATAAGTAGAAGAACAGTGCTGATTTTGAATGCTGTGATCTATTGATATGGCTTTTTTTTTTCAAATTAATATTTCATACCAAACCCCTGAGATTGAGTACCCATATTTAATTGCATTAAACCTTTTTTTTTTTTTCAATAAAGGTTCTAATATCTGGTATACATATATTCATTTGGGATGTTTCCATTATGCAGAGAAGAATAGATTCTTAGGATAGAAATGTGATTTGCTTTATTTAAAAAATACTTTAGAATAAGCTTGCCTAATACTTTTATGAATTAGACACGCACTCCTAAGCTCCTCACTCAAAACCATGTCAGGGTTCAGAGCCTTTATTTGTTTGGATTCTTAGAAAATTAGGGGCTCGACGCAATGTCTGAAACCAGACTGAATTTCTGAAATCACACATATGTAGACAAGGACCAGGAGTGCTCACAGTGATGATTTTATTCAGACCTATTTTAATGCAATATCCGGCAGTGTCTTTAACCTGGTGCTGGAATTTCATCCCCTCCAAGCCTGAATTACAGTATGAAGCCCTTCTAAGCCTGACTACAGACCAACAGTAGGAAGAAACGCCACTCCGTATCCAAATCAAAACTGAGCAGCACAAAAGGATTGGCTTTTGAGAGGCCAGATTCAGATTCCTAAGATGGAATTTGTCCGTGCAAAAGAAGTACCACCCTTGCTTACGCAAATGCTGCTATTGGACTTGCATTTACCACAGGCTGCCAGGACTTCAGTTTCACTTCTAACCAGAAAGAGGAGGCAGGAGTATATTTAGACTTTCTTGGGAAGCAGCTGCAATACGAAGTGGGAGCGTGTGCACGCACTCGGGCTCGCAGGCACACACATGCACACCGCTAGCTCGAGAGCAACAGCAGAAACTGAAGCAGAAAGGAGGGTGCACAAAGGCCTCCTGCAGTTGCTGCATCACTGGATGGACCGCATTACTCCTTTCAGCACCTGAACATCCTTATCGTCCAAATAGGTCATCTGATCAGTGCTGACTCACTTGGAAGAGTTATCACCTGCTGAACCTCCAGCTCATTTCTTGAAGCACTGAGGGGGCCTGAGCCTCTACTCTCTTGCACCTTACACCTTAGCTGCATGATTTTATGCCTTCCATGGGAATGCAGAGGCAATGCTGCCCACTTACAATTCTAATTCAATAGGAATTTCCTCAATACATTGATATACAAATCACCCAGCTCCCACCATTTAGAAGTTAGTTAGCCCAGCTAGGATAGCTGATTTATGAGAAGTGCTGGAGGGGAAGGGACACTCCAGAGCATGGTTGTCGCACCCTTTGTAGGGACCTGATAGCCTGGGACAGCTTATCCCCAGAGGTGCTTCTTTCTCTGCTGGAGCCCAGAAGACTGGCTTGCACTAAATGCCAGATAAATGGCTACAGTCAGATGAGCTGAGTCCCATGCAGCATGCCAGTCAGTGGAAAATCACGCCCTTGCTTTTCCCTCAAGGTTTCTCCTTCACAGACCTTTCCCTTGTTAGCTGACAAAAGACTGAGAAATCAGAGTTTGCAGCAATTTGGCTGCAAGGCAGATAAAATCAGTAGTCAAACAAAAGCAGCTAAGATAGCCAAGACTGCCTGAAAAGTTAAATTCATGCTCTTCTCATACAGACGAATACATTTAAAACAACTTTTGTTTCCCCATTCTCACAGGCAACCCATTAATCTTTTGGTAACAACCATCATCATGGGCGGGCAACCTAGCAGGAAATCCTCTTCTCTCTCTCATTACTGTATCACCTGGCTTATTTACAGTCCTATGAAGATCCTAAGTCATCTCAGAGGTGGCAGCGTAGAAGTACTTCCCTGTTACTTGCAAAAGGGGAACACAAAGATGTGAAGATGCTTTCTCTATAGGAGAACCATTGTAGGTCATCTTATTTTTAGGCATAGGATTTCTCTTTTGAAATTTAGGCATCTCCAGGACATGGTATCCATTGCTGAGTTAGTTATCCTAAGTTATTTCCATTTTCTTTATTGTCAGCAAAGAGATGAAAATACATCTCCTTGAGAATACAAGATGCAGTTAGAAAGGGTGCTAGATGGAATTTCTATCTAGAATAGAAGTAGATATTCTTATCTACGCACCCTTTTCCATGAAAGCTTGAACTGGATGATCTTTCAAGTTCCCTTCCAACCTGGGCTGTTCTATGATTCCATGATTCTCTATATATTGCTCATTCTAGCAATAAAGAGGTAATTCAGCTGCCCTGTTGGCAGAAGTTTGCTTTAGCATGAGATGTATTAGTTGCCAGAACTATTTAATACACTGACTGTGAAGAAAGGCCAGGAAATCGGATGAGATGTAGACAGCTATATTGTAAGCTGCTGAAGCTAAAGATGACATGAAGCCCATTCCAGTAAACCAGTCCTAAAGGATGAGACCAAGCTCCCATCAAGCTTGTCCACAGCAAGAAGAATTCTCTCTGAAACTATTCAGAGAGCTACAGACTGTGTGTCTAAGACTTCCCTTGGGGACCGTATATGTACAACATAACAAATGTAGGTGCTTTCAGAGAATTTCTTCACATTGACATTTACAGTTCAGTTATTTAGAAGAGTCAAATCCCAACCCAGTATTTCTGGGTCCTAGATTAATTTCCCTAACTGGTAAACTTCCTTTTCTTCTAAGCTAGAAGCCTGCCTTGAACAGTCAGTCTTTGTATGTGGGAGCAGGCACTGCAGACTACAGGCATCTGTGGCTGGGTGTACAACAGGATACTGAGTGATCATGCACAGCTGGGTTGTAATGTTTGGAGAAGGTTGCTGTACTTGTCTGAGCACCTTGTCTTCAGCATCTCTCTTCTCTTCAGGCATCCATCCAACCCTGCTTACCTACAGCTCTGTCTAGGTGTGGATCTAATACTTCCAGAAAATGAGCACGCACCCGAATGCTCCAGTTAAAAAGAATCTCTTTCTGTGAGAGCTGTACAAAAAAAATACCCCAGAAACAATTAAAAAAAAAAAAAAAACAAACAAACAGAAGAGTTGTGATGAGTTGCAACATTCAGATAACACAAACAAAATTGGAAGGGAAGGAAATATGTAGAATTACACTGTTGTATATGACAAGCAATTGTGTCAGGCTGCTGACATGTTTCATCATGGTTAGGTCTTCATATTCCTGGGCTTCCTCAAACAAGTCCTAGCAATTTTGTCCATGGAGAAAAAAAAAAAATTGACCCTAGCTGACCCTGTTTTGAGGATTTGGACTAGACGGTCTCCAGAGGTGGCTTTCAGGCTCAGCGATTCTGTGATTCTACAGTTCTCATACTCAGCTTGGGTCGCTGGATGCAGAGCAATCAGGTCAGATCCCATCCAGACAAGCAGTCGCCCTGGGTGCACGGGCTGCACTGCATCAGCTGCGTGCACACCCAGCTGCTGAGCGGAGCTGTGCAATAGCTTCCACATGTCCTGGATGTGCCGGGCTCCCTGCGCGGGTACCCAGACGCCCATGTGGAATTTCTTAGATGGAAGTATGGGAGCCTGATCAAGCTGAGCAAGATGTGCTTAAAAGGCTACATGGCATAAATAAATCTTAAGGGGGGATTAGGGAGATGACAAGGCTGTGGCTTCTGATAGGGAAGCCATGCTATGTTTGAAAAGACTGCAACTAAAAGGAAGAGCCTTTGGTGACCAGATTTTTGTCTCTATTTTTGTCTGTGTTAGTTACTGCTCCTTGTATTTTAATCCTGATCAGACTTTAACCATTTAAGAATCATTTGTGACACTTACTTGTCACAGTGCTAGGCCAGATTATCTCAAGATTCGTTGAGCTTCCTCTGCTCTCCAACATATTGAAAAACATTACACTTAATTTAGTTTGTTTGGCCAGTGTAGACAGGGATTAGCCATGCTATATATGGACCATAAACACTGCTCTGGTTAACACTACAGTTGAGCCAAACCTGAACCTTTCATCTCACTCTGCAAGCTTTGGTGGTTTGGATGGAAGTGGCACCTGGATTTGAACTGTGCTTTATTTTTGTTTTTGTTTTCAAAAACCCAAACCCAATCAATAACACTTTGGAAAACCAACATCCAGCATCCTCAGCCCACCTCTAATGAACAGGAATCGAGCGCCTGTGTAGGCAGTGGCTTTGTGTTGGGAAGAGAGCCAATACACAAAGGAAGGAAACTGTCTCAAGCAACCTGCAGTAACTTTCCATCAAATCTCAGTGACATAAGGGCATGCCGAATTTTGTGTCATAATCCCCTCCAAACAACATGTGTGTTTGTTTAGGGAAGACATGGTGGTCTCATGTGGAACAAAGATGGACTTTTGTAGGCTGCATGTCTAATTGGTTTGGTGTTCGAAAGACAAGGAAGAGCCTTCATTTGCTTTTGACTCACAGTTTCAGTTTGCTATCTGGAGTACCAAACCAACCTGTAATAAAAACAAATTTCTCACAGCATCAGATTTTTTAGATGCCAGAAATAATAATAGCATGATGTTAACACCTCAGTATTTGGCTTTCTTTAAGTTGTCTTAACCTAGAAAAATCTACTAATTTTTGTCTTTGTACCCACAGAAGTACTTCAAAATTTGCACCTAATTGCATCAGAAGTAGCTTTAAAATCCATCTGTCTTATGCAGACCGTTCTTGTAGCATCTCACCACCTCCTGTGTAATGCATTCCCTATGCTGAAATAAAGAGCCTGGCCATGGTATAGTAATTCCATGTATGCAGATCTCCGAGGCTGCTGAAAGGCTGATGTTTTCTAATATGTTTCTGGCTCTCAGAATCGTTGTAAAAGTAAGATCATCCTTACCATACAGTATTTACCAACTGGGCACAGTGGGTACAACACCTAGGACCATAGCGTGGCTTGCCAGGTTTTTGCACATCCCCCAGAGGCTACTTTATCATCTTACATGGTATACACTGGACTCAGTCCAAGCATGAATGTTTCTGATGACTTCAGGGAACGTTGGAGGAGGTCCACTGTACTGCTCATAGACTGGCATAAGTGTCAAGCTGGGATGCACAGCATCAACAGCTTCTTTCTCAGCCTCTGCTTTGTTGATTCACATAGCTGAAGCTGCTAAATATCTACAGACAGGGATCTGCCTGTAAGTTGAATTGGGTAACCTCTCATGCTTCCGCACAAAAAATAAAATTGTTGAAGAGTTTAAGCCATCCACTAGCTTTTGCTGCTTCTATTGTTGACCTGTCAAGTCAAATCGGAATGCTGAAAACTGGGACACTATGCATTAGCAATTAACTGCAGCTCCAGCAGCAAACATACAGCCCTCAGGAGAGTTGTATGTAGGCTGTATGTATCTCTCACAGGAGATCTGAGTCAGTTAGGACACTACCATCTAGCTCCATGACAGGCCAGGAATACACAGTAGGTAATTCACCATCTAATACGTACCCATGAAATGTCAGTCAGGACAGTGTGGAGTTCTGCCCATAGGCTTTATGAAGAATGAGACTGGAAGGATAATTTATATTTATAATGTTAAGTTGCATGTTTACCTACAATGGTCTCTTGGCTTCGTTTGTCTAGTTGGCCTACAGAAAGTATCACTAGCAGAAGTTCTCCTGTGCATTAAAAATGCCTAGTCCCACTGCAGTTAAAGCAAGCAACAGTCTGTTTATATATGTGTGACTCAATGCCCATGATGTATCTTCCTTGCAGACTCGGAGCCTTGCACACCAGATGCCCCACCTGCTGCCACTTCACCACCAACTTCTGAAGATCCTGGACCCTTCACAGCTCCAACGTCACCCTCCTCTTCCTCTGATCCTGGTACTACATCATTTTCACCACCGTTACCTGCCTGTGTCGCAGCCTTACATCCCAAACCGCCTCCTATCTCACCATCAACACCAGCTTCTGCTGGCACAGTTCATGCTGGACTCCATTCCGTCCCTGCACCCCCTGCCTCTACTTCATCCCTGCACCCTGGGCTTTACCTGCCCATGGTCCCACCTGGCGGTGCCACCCACCTCATCAACTGGCTGCCCTTCCTTGCCTCTGCCACGCTCGCCACCATTCGAGGGAAGGAGGAAGACCAGACACCTGTAAGGACGTGCTCCCTGGAAGGCATGAAGCGATGCAGCAGCACACCCCCGCAGCCCTCCCAGGATGGAAATCACCAGGGGGCATCCGGAGGAGATGGAGCTCCAGAAACAGCATCCCCGCCTTCGGCTGCTCACGCCGTGCCCCCGAGCTCCGAGCAGGCGTCAGTGAACGTGAGCGACATCCTGGCAGAGCTGCGGACCATGAACAGCCATCTCTCCGTCATCGCCCGAGCCCTGACCCAGCTGGCGGCGTCTCTGGCACCACAGCAGGAGGCGCGTGGCACCCCGCCTCCGTAGTGCCCGGCCCCGCACCAGCTCACCCCACTCAAGGTCTCATTAACTGGGGACATCACAGGGGTGACATTAACTGGGGACACCCCACTGGGGACCTCTGGAGGAAAGGGACTCTGCAAACCAGCCCGTACAGTCTGTGCCATTTCATTTCGCTCTCTGACACAGGCCGTGACAAACCCCACTGTTTGTTTGTTGTTTTTTTTTTCTATTTGTTTATTTCCTCCTTGTAAACGGCTGCATATATTAAAAAAGAATAGTTTTGTGGTCTTGTTAATAAAATTGTTTATGTTTCTTGTGTTCCTTTCAGATGTGCTTGCTCCCCTCCTCTCATCCATTAACCACATGAACGTTCAGAAATTGGTGAGGTCTTGTGCAGAAAATGTGGAAAATCTGAAGAGGTGAGAAATTACCCAAGACAAAATGCTCAGGGAGGTGACAAAACCCCTCAGAGCAGCATGGGGGAACACAGACAGGAATGTACACAAAACAAATCTGCAAATAAATTCCTGTTTCTCTCAGGCCAAGCTGCGTGGCGCAGCTCTGTTGAAGCTGGAGCACTTCCCAATGCATTAAGTCTCAGGGTAATTGTAATTACCAAGACAGGTGAAGGCTGTGCTAAATTATCCAAAATACAATGCGAAGTAGCTTTCTGGGATAAAATGTCCAAAATACAATGTGAGTTAGCTGTCTCAGCAGTATTTTGTCTGAAAACTACCAAACGTCCTCCTCAACTTCTCGTCCTTTGAGAGCCCGAACTGAAGGCAGTGCAGCACTTTGCTGGAGTCTATCAAATTTACATTCTTTTTTTTTAAATGGGCCAAGCTAATTTACAGCAATTAGCCAGGCACGTGTGGATCAATCCACCATGTTTTCACTATTGCTAAGCTGCAATGGCTTGCCTACAGGTGGAACCGAAGGCATGAAGCCTTGAGCAGTCCTCTTGGTGAGACATGGGGAAGAGCTCCTGAGCACCCATATCTCTCATCCTGCCAAAATTTGTACTCTGAGGAGCAGCCGGTGAGGTTCCCTTGGCAGCTGCCTGGCTTGGCAGCAAAAAATAAATAAATAAATAAATAAATAAATAAAATATTGTCCTGAAGATGGGCCAAGCACAGGGCCATTGGAGGCTGAGCTGGGCCACGTGGCTGATAAGGTCTTCATCCCAATGAATTAAAATGAACAAATAGCAAACAAGAGAAAAGAAAGCCCTCTGTGAAGTTTGGTACGAGCTCGCCTTAATTTACTTGTGCAGCCCTCAGATATCAGGATCTGAGGCCATCTCCAGGAAAAACCCAGACAAACAGACAGATCGCTAGATAAGATTAAAGAGGAAGTACTCTGTCTATCTGCAAATATTTCTGTTACAGATGAGCCTAAGCCACAAAGATTGAATGAATATACAAACTTCCCCAAAGCTCAGGTGTATTTGAATTTGAGGTTTTGGTTACTGTATATATATTTATATATAAACCTATCCATATTTTTGTGTCTGTGCCTGAAAGACAAAGCAACTGCCCTGTTCGATCATGTTTCTTTCTAGGGCTGATCAGATTTTTTTTTCTTCTGTTGTGTTTGGCAAAAAGCTGAAAAGAAAGACATTTCATAGATGGCCTTCCTTACCTGTCAGTGTTTCAAACAAAATGAGATGAAAGGAGTGTCTTAGAAACAGTTTGGCTTTTGATTTGGCTATTGCAGTTTCCATAGGGGAAAAAAATAAAATATAAAATAAAATAAAATAAAAATAAAATAATAAAATAAAATAAAATAAAATAAAATAAAATAAAATAAAATAAAATAAAATAAAATAAAATAAAATAAAATAAATAAGAGAGAGAGTAAAGAAAAGTTTTCACTTTCCCTCCTTTTAGTAGACAATACAGGAAAATGGGAAAATAGAAAAAATTGGAAAAGCTCTATGGTTGAAAACAGACAAGCAAACAAATAAACAGGAATCTTCTTTATTTTCAACCAGCTTTCCCTCCTTCAATTTAGCATGGTAAAAACTAAACAGCATATTCTCCCACTCTTGCTGTGTTATGACTGATAAGGACATGTCAGTGTAGTTTTACTTGATTTATCTTATTTTTTCCAGTTAGTGACCTTTCACAGACTACAATTGACAAAAATCTCAGTGGAGTTTTCTGGACCTGTACAAGACATGCAGCCATGTTCCTTTGTGCAGGCAGCTTCAGGAGACCTTACTGTGCAACTGCTGGTGCTTTATCAAACGAGGTTAGAGCTGGCTTCATTTAGGTGTATAACGGAATAAGGAACAGTTTACATGATGTCTGTAAAAAGTCCAGAAAAGTCACAAATAACATTAGATATTCAGCCACAAATGCAGTGCTCTTCTTTCTCAAGAAATGCCACGACTGCAATCCAGCTGGCAGGGAAGGAAAAGAGCTCTTCTCGAGCCTCTTCCCCAAAGAGCTGAGAATTCTGTGGTGCCACAGCCAAAGATATTAGATGCTGAACACCCTTTCTGACTAGACTCCAAGCTGTCTGGTCCTGCGGCATCCTGACAACAAAGCAGGACCAGTGCCTGTAGCCAGAACTAAAGATTTTCAGATTTATTTGGCAGCCACCACTGGCTCTCGCAGGGGTACAGCCACTGGCTGGAGAGACACCAAGGCAGTCTGTCCGTGGGTAGGGATCCCCAAAATGAGCGGTGTTGTGGGGCTCAGGGCTGACGTTTGCAGGATCCACTTCTCCAAATTTGCCTGTAGGGTTTGTGTGCAGCTCTGGGCCCTAGTGCTTTTCTTGCTGGCAATGTCAGGACCATCTGGGTGAAACCCAGCTCAAATATGTCCATGCAGTCCCTGGGTAGCCCCACTGGGGCACCAAGGGGCTAAGCAAAGGGGTGTCTTGCCCATGGGCTCCTCATTCAGTAAAGTGCATTTTATATATATATGGGTTTTGTATGCTCTTCTTGGCTTTTTTCTGCAACCGCCTAAATTTGACTTTGAGCTGCCGGCCCCCCTGCACCTTGCTGAGCTGCTGCTGCACACATGCTACTCCGACGGTCGAAACCTGGAGTGCAGCTTGCAAGCAAAATCTCCTAAAACATCTGAAGTGGGCAGCAGAGCGGCTGGAGAGGACAGAAACCCCGGTGCAGCTGGCGCTGTCGCCACAGAGTGTCACAGCACCTGCGGAGGTGGCACATCCCACACAGCATGCTCCAATGTGACGGGGCCTCGTGACCCAAGACAAACAGTGCAAGAGACTTTCCTCTCTTAGTTATTCATTTTGAATTTTATTCATTTTGATTTGGAGAACAAAGGGCCAAAATTTATAATGTTTTAGTGTGTGTGTGTGTATGTCTTCAATGTCCTGTGTAGAAATAACGTCATGGGCTCACACTCTGGTCTTTGATAAATTATTCAAAATCTCCTGCTGGCCTTCTCTTCTGGGACACCTTCAGTCTCTCCTTCTTCTTCCTCTTCCACAGCCTTGTTATTTGTGAAGGACAGAGGAAGCAATCTGTGGGGCAAGATTCATTTTACAATTGACAGATGCTACTCTGAATTTCTAGTAAAAACATCAGAAATGGGCCAGATGAGCAAAACTTAAAAGCTAGAGGCCAGGATGTTATTCTTAGAGTCAGGATGAGTGACTATCACATCCCCTTCTGTCTCCACCATCGAAATCCTAAACACACTGATCTCATGTTTCACAGCTGCCTTATAAGCAAATGTTGAGGATAGGTTTCATGTCACCACACTTTAATTATCAAAAACTTGGTTTTCTAGGTTCCTCTTCAGTCAAGGGGAGACAAGGGCTCTCAGCGTGTGATTGATCCTAGTCTCAGAAAGGCATTTATAATGAATAGGATAAATTGCCTTCTGGAAGTGTCCATCCCTCTCCCCTGACTATAGACAAGAATTTTAAGCCAGGTGTTTAACTTCTTGATGGCTTGAAGTAAATGAAAAGGATCCTCTGCTTGGTAATTGCAGTTCATTTCCAACCAGTGAAGCGTTGGGATATCACATTAATAGAGCCCTGATAGACGTGTGAGGAGCTGGAAGAGAGGAACAGGGAGCCCAGGAGAATAGGACTGACAGTGAAAATGGAAACCCTGCAAAATATCCAGCTCCAGCTCTGGGCCAGGAGAGTTATCCTGTGCCAGGAGAGCACCCGGAGGGACACCCAGGTCATTGCCTTCTCCCAGAGATTAAACTCCTCAGGATGCATGACTGGAAGCTGAGCAACTTTATGGCATTTGAGTGATGTGCTCAGTGTCTGCTGCTCCAGCAGGAATTATTTATGGAGTCAGCAGGCTGTACAATATTGTATGAGACTGCAACTCAAGAAGGTGGGAGAAATCACAGGTTTACCCAGGAGGAATAGGAGGCCGGGAGGTTTTTCACTTTGTTTTCTCTAGCACACATTGTTCTTCCAATATTTGTACACACATTCGCAGTAATGACACTCAAATCCTCCAGTAAAATAATTTAGGAAGAAGCAATGCAAGGGAGGGCATTCTTTTGCAATAGCCCAGCTGCAAGCTGGTGGCATGCAGAGCTTGGGAGTGAGCTCCTTCCTACAGACAAGATGGATCTTCAGCATGGCTTTGTCTGGGACACCAAACTCAGGTACCATCTGCAGAAGCTCCTGTGGAGAACCATCTCTGCCTACAAAGCTGTATGGCCAGGGTGCCTCCAGCTTCCTCCCAGACCTTTCACTACAGCATTTTGTAGAATCATTTGGGTTTCTGTTGAATTTATTTCAGTCTGTGAGGAGTCAGCCAGGACACCTGTATTGACATATTGGTTGCATTGCTGCACCCTTAACCGCAAGGTTATATCCTGAAACCACAGCTGCAAGCTTGGTCATATATGCTCTTTGGCTGTCATGGGGCAGAAGATCCTACACTAACAGCATGACAAAGGATACCCTGAGGCCATGGCTGTCCCTGCCCCAGGCACAGTGGCTGTGCTGATGCCTGGCTGTGCATCACTTGGGAGTGGGTGGCTCTGAGACCAAAGGCAAATGCTTCATACCTGTCCATCTGCTTGCATAACCTACAGGATGCAGCAGAAACACGGTGCTTGTATGGCCTCAGCTGGGGTCAGAGACCACTGAGACAGAGAAGCACTGAAGTAGGTTGCATTGCTTCCAGATTGCACACAAGTTGAATGAACCCCAGTGGCTGAGCTGGGACACTTTGCTCTCACATGACCCTACACACAAGTTAAAAGACACACTATTTTGTGCTTGCTTTGATGCTTCTGGTAATTTCCCACCATGGGAAATGGGATTTTTTTTTCTTTTCTCTTGCTGGAGTGTGGCAGACACTAAAGCTCAGCTCTCTGCTTGGCTGTGAACTGGTAGGCTGTGAGACACGAGACAGTTGGCACTGCTCTCAAAGGAAATAAAGGTGATGTACTCTGGGCCAGGTTTTCCAAAGGTGAAAGGATGAAACTCTGTTCTTTCTTCCAGATACACCAGAACCATGGTGCTGAGCAATGTTGTCCAGCTCTTCCTCCATAACTCTGATAGCTCTCTGCCTTCATTTGTTGTTTGATACGTACATTTTACATTTTCAGGGCAAGGACTGTATTTTTCTTCTGCCATGGTGCAGAGCTTAGTGTAGAAGGGGATTTTAAACACCGTAACGGCACCAGTAATTATTAATAGCAAATGATATCATGAAACTGAAATCTTCGTCCCAACAAAGAGGAATTCAGCAATGTAGAAGTTGAAGACAGAAAATTATACCACAACTTTTTGCTGGGGTTTGCTGCAGGCTGTCTCTCTAAAATAAGCTGGGCAGAAGCAGTAACTTCTCACTACTGCTTTTGCTTGTGGAAGTGGTTCCCAGACACTTGCTGTACATCGCATAATGTCGACATCTGATGTGATCCGCATCATCCCCATCTACCATTCTGTCTGGATTTCCCATTTATCTTGAACTTTGGCTGAAGTCTCAGTTTATTCAGAGACAGATCTTATTGGAACAGCCTTCACAAAGGGCTTTACTGCTTATAGCTCTCATTCAAAACATATTTTGTACAGAAAAAATGTGGATTTGGGCCAGCTGAAGCACTTGGAGACTCATGGTGAGAGCAACAAATTGCTTTTGTCACAAAACAAAAATAAGAGGCCCTGAAAAATCTTGAAAAATGCCCAAGACTATATTTCCTTATATTTATTTTATTAAATATATTAAAACCATGTCAGTAGTTCAAGAATTAATTGAAGAATTTTGTTTCATCCGCACTGCTACTTTATCTATTTCCTCAACATTTTTTGACAGTCCTTATTTTGCGATCAATAGAAAATGACATTTCTTCTCCCAGTCAGCAGAATCAAAACACCAGATACTTGTGTGGCTCTGCTGGCAGAATGCACTGAATTCTGAAGTTAACTTGGCCATCTCTGAGCCTAAATCCAGACCTCATAGTTTCTTCCAGATCCTCCAGAGTAGTGAAAGAGTTGGTGGCACAAGTCTGGTGTCCCACGGCCTGTGCTGTATGCCATCGGTGAAGTGGTATACGTGTGATATAAACTTCCATTGGACTTTGAGCTTTGATTGACCAGCCAGACTAATTTGATCTATTCCAGATGGGACCTGACTCCATGTGTTTTAGTTAATGGTGGCATAAGTTGGACTTTTCAAGCCATGCCAACCAATGTGATAAAAGCTACCAGGAGCTTATTCATTTCTTCCCTATAAAACAGGGCAATTTGTGTACATTTCACTTCAGTTCTGTATTGACTATCACTCTTAGGAGGTAAGGGTGTCATTATTTTTTAAACATACAGGGCTTGACTCAATCAGCCTCATTTGTTTCCTCTGATGGAAGAAAAGGGCCTGAGGTAGAGAGAAGTTAAGAGCTGACTAGGAGGTTTTAACTGAAGTAGTGGGATGAATGTGAGCCAAGGAAAATTTAGGCTGCACATCAGGAAAATTTTCCTAACAACGAGGTCTATTACTACGTGGAATGGTCCCCCCAGGGAAATGGGGGAAGCCGACTAGACAAAGCAATGAAGAACACATTGTAGGGAGCAACCTTGAAACAGTTGGGGAATGGACCAAGTGACCTAAGCATATTTTCCATCTCTAATTTCTCTGACTCAACCATTACAAGGGTACACTGTATAGTACATGACTCCTGTGCTCTGCCACATCAGTACTGCTTTGGGAAGACTTCCCATGAAGCCAGTCCTCAAGATGCAAAAGGCACCCCTGCCCTGACCTCTGGGCATCTTCCCTGGGGTCTGCCAGGTGTAGGTTGCTCTTGCTGGCACCTTTGGCTACCTACAGCACTAACCCAGGGGCCAACTGAATATTTTTGACCATGACTTTTCCATTATTCAAATTTGCTTTTCTGTGCACTTCTTTCCTGACTTCTTCCTCCTGTTTTGCAAATATTTTAATCTCAGAAGCAACTAAGTTGATATTGCACTTTTCTCTAAGGGAATCAGTTTAAGTTTGCTTGGCCACAGCTTAAGAGGCACATTCAAGCTATGCAGAAACCAGAGAGAGAAGTGGATTTTCTCAGCATCTGGTGATGCCCATGTGACAGCTAACACATTGGCAGACACCCAGGATCAAACCAGGAGACTTCAGAGCAAAAAGTTGAACTTAAGATGACAAAATAGCTTACAGTGCAACCGTGATGTACCCATTTTCCATATTGGACTGGACAAAATAATGAATGGATGTATTTTGTAAATAGTTTTACTTCAGTGAAAGAAAATGTGACTCCCCAGTAATGAGGAAAAGTTATTATTCTAATTTTTGAACATCAGGGGCCTTCTGTTGGAGTTCACAGGACTGTTTTATAAATATTTTTAAAAAGTTGATTCATTAAAACCCAAAGATTTCCATGGGAAGGACCAGTTTCGTTGCATTTCTCAAGGCAGAAACTTTGAAGTATTCATACTCCAAAAGGCATCTTTAAACATTTATTTAAAGAAACAGCATTGTGGTTTTGTTAAAAAGCAGTCTTTCTTTTCAAATTTTAACTAGATAGAGTTAAAAAACCACTATTGCCATAACTAAACTTTTTTTCAGAAAAAAAAAAAAAGTTTAATATGCCCAACTACATTGAAATTTGCATCTGGATATTTTTATCACATTTCAAGACAAAAAGAAATTCAAAATATCAATATTTTCATAGTATAGAAAAATATATTTCACTTATTTGTTGTCTGAACAGGAATTAGTTGAAAATTTAGGATAGATAATGAAAGGACTTTTCTGCTATCCCAGTTCTGAAGATATAATATTTATTCTTAGTTTAAATATGGTCCTGAAACATATCTTTTCCAAAAACAGTAGGTATATTATAGGATATATTCAGTGTACTGTGACTGAGACTGGAGGAGCAGTTTTTCTGATATAGATTTCATTTGTGCAAGTTGGATTCAGATTTTCTTTCCAGTAGCTTTCATCAGGGTTTAGCTCTGTAGTCTGAATTCACATCTGCTCTTCTGTGTGCATGCATGAATGCACTGACATCTAACAATGAAAGAGCAACTTCGTGGAAGAGAGGCAGCAGCCCAACTCTGTATTCAGTGAAAGCTGACTGCAGACCATAAAAAGTAGATATGTGAATGCAAAATAAAGTTAAAAAAGGCTTATAGAGAAAGTGATTACTTCTACATTAAAAAAAAAGGCTACTGAGCAATTAATAAGCAATGACTGTTTGGAAAATGCACTAGGACAAGACAGAACAAATATCCCTTACAGGGGAAAAAAATGTCCATGTTAGTAACACCTCTATCAACACCACTTTCGTTTTACCAGTTCCTGTCTAGCCAGGAACTAATTTCTTTACATTTACTGAAGCAGAGTAACCACAAATCAAACAGTAGGAAAATGATAACCTGCTGAACTCCATAGGGACCTCTTGAGTGGGTTTGGTGACATCTGACCTGTGCTTAGACAGTTGTGAAATGTCTCATGTGGGTCAGTCAATCAGGCTTTGCCCCTGAACTTGTCATTTTTTGAGACAAAGTGGGAATAAAAAATAATTTTAAAAAAAGGTAAAAAACACAAATATTCAAAAAGTCAAACCTGTTTAAAAATTATTTATGTGTAAAAGTTGGATATTTCTTGGAAGGATACATTAGAAGCCTTTAATATATTATGAGAATATAAAGCATGAGGGGGAGTACGTAGTGCACAGAGAAACACTATTTGTGGGAGTTTTTCAAAGTCATGTTCCATTGGCTCAGAAATCACCTTACTAAAATGAAACTTAACAGGCCAATAAATATAACACTGCTGAGAAAAAAAAAAAAAAAAAAAAAAAGAAGAAATCATACTAAACTCTGATTATGCTGACATCAGCTGGCCTATAAATTATCGCCCAATAAAAACTATCAAGATGTGAACAAAAATATCCCAGATCACCATTCTGGGAAGAAAAAACAGCTTGGAGCTGTTCCAGTGTAATAATTTATAAATATATATATATGTGTATTTATTTATTGTGATCATGTAAAGGTCTATCAATTTGGTCAGCTTCTTCCCTGGACTTCTTTTACACTCATTGCTCTCTGGAAGGAAATTTCTATTTTTAGGAGCATCTTGAGCATTTTTAACTGATTGAAAGGCATGATAAAAACTGTAGCCCATATCCTTGATCAGTACAAATCATTGCATATGCACCAAAGTCAAGGTATCAAATCTAATTTACATTAGCTAAACTCATTGCCCTGGTTTTCTTTGACTAGTTCATTCATCATTATAGCCAGTGACGGCATAGACTTGTTATGGTTGCACTGATTTCTAAGAAGCTTTGAAAGTCTGTGCTGACTAAAAGTCTGTCACATCAACAAAGATAATGATCTGGAAGGTTTCTGCTACTTCTTGGAAATCCCAGGGGATCCCCTTTTATGTTGCTTATTTCTTCAGCTGCATTGCTTTGAGGAGAGATTGCAGTGAGCACAGAGGATTTGTTTCTACAGCAGCAAACAGTGGAGACCATGTGAATGAAACAAGAGGAGAAAAGACACATTTCAATATGATCTGCTCTTTGTGAGAGATCTTAGCAAGCCTCTGAAGAGTACATTTTAATTTTTCCATTGTGCTGTATCTGGGTATACAACCCTTCAACAAGTGGAAAATATATTTCAGAGTGCAGAAAAGCTGTATAGGAGGCCTACCAGTACTGGTGATGAATCTTCCTAAGGAAGCTCAGAGCACTCTGCCTACTGCCCTCACTGCAAGCTTGCACAAACCCATCCTGGGAGGCAGGATGAGGGAGCAGGCAGGAGCCTGACTTAGGTGAAGGTAGAGGTTTGGTAGAGTCTGGGATCTTCTTGCAGGATGACTTGGAGCAAACCTCTTGCCTCACTTTGCAAAGCCACTGGAATGGCAATGCTGCCCGAGAAACTGATATTATTGTAACCTGAGAGCCAGCTAAGGTTCGTGGCTAACGAGACCTTTTCCTGGCCCTGTCACAAGAGCCAATACAAGTTGAAACATGTGGAACAGAGGTGGTCATTCCAACATCTGAAACTCTTTGTCTAATGGTGGCCTTAATTTTGTACATACCTCCTGTTAGATTTCAAAATTAATCTCAAGACCACATCTGCCCACGTCCAGTCTTCACAAGGCCAA
Organism: Anser anser; assembly: GCF_964211835.1. Taxonomy (NCBI): domain Eukaryota; kingdom Metazoa; phylum Chordata; class Aves; order Anseriformes; family Anatidae; genus Anser; species Anser anser. The sequence goes on from NC_139722.1 coordinate 6,042,109, forward strand.
GCAGCTTGGTGTATAACCCACACCTCAGCCCAGGCTACACGTTCCTGCATGGACCCATGTTGGTAGGTGCTTCTAGAGCACAACTAGCACACAGTTGTAGATGGAGGATCCTCACAGCATGGGATGGCAGAGAGGGATTTTGGTCTGTACAACAAGCTGGTGATCAAAATCATGGAATCACAGAATCATTAAGGTTGGAAAAGACCTCCAAGATCATCTGGTCCAACCATCCCCCTACCACCACTATCACCCACTACACCATGTCCCTAAGTACCATGTCCAACCTTTCCTTGGACACCCCCAAATGTTTTTCTGGGAAGAAAAACAGAGCTCCCATCCCTGCTCCACCTGAGAGATCCTGTCTCCCGGGAGCACCAAAGGGCTTTAGAGCATTGGAGAACAAGCACTCACTATTCCACCTGTTGAAGAGTAAAAGGAAAATGCTTTCTGGTTCTTCTTTAGCACAGTATACCTGGCATTCATATGGGAAAGAGATTGCAGGGTTCCCACCCTTGCTCAGTAGGTTTTCTTTAAAAAACAAACAAACAAACAAACAAACAAACAAAACTTTTTTTTGTTTCTATTTTTTAATTGCTATTTTGTTCATTTCCCAGCCTTACTCTCCTATTAGACCCTTTTGCTCTACCTGATACTTGCCTTCTTTGAATGGCTCATGAGCAATTAAGGTAGGGAGCCAATCTTGTGTCATACCTAGAGAGATCTGGCTGCTAATAAATAGGTAGCCATGAAAGTAGAGACCTCCCATATATCAAGGGATGTAGTGTAGCCTAGTAACCTTTAGTTAAACCCATAGGGGTTTTGTCAGTGGACAGCAAATTCTAGGCACTATCAGTTCCCAGACATGATAGCCAAGTGTCAGCAGGTGTGAGATCACTGGGGGACTGTTTAAGTGGTATCAAGGCTGCAGTACAGAGTGTGTCACACTGAATGTGGTGGCAGAGTAGGCTGTACATTAGGGTTCTGACCCTTCGCTTTCTGAAAAAAAAAAAACATAATTAAAGGAAAAATGATCATGAGAAATCAAGTTATCATCCGTTCCCTTTGTCTGAAAAATACCAACCCCATGTCACCAAAACCCTCCTACCATCATTTTAGGTGATGATTGGGAGCAGGAGTGGCTCAAACTGAGAGCGTGCCACCCACTGAGTCACTGGTACTGCTTCCTGTTGGCATGGTCCTCCTTTGGTAGGAGCTATTCTTCTGCTGAGCCTCCCTCACTTCTTCTTACCAGCAGAAAGCAGAAGTGATATGAGTCACCTCACAAGACCACCTGCTAAATTCTTCTCCTGTGGTCTTGACCCAGATGCCATCTGTTAATAATGAATGTAAACATACATGTCTTCAGGATATTGTTCAAAAGCAGTGATTCTTTCTTCAGGATTAATATCCTAAAGACAATCAATAAATGCCACAAATATGAGTGCCCATGTCCCAGAAACCCGCAAATTCTCAAGTTTATTGTCTTTACAGGAGCCTAGCCACTGCTGTTATTCATCTGCAGTGAAATAAAATCCATTTTAAGGAAGTCAACCACATATTAAATATTTTTTGTTCGAATGTGAATCAAATAACTTCCAAATTTTCCTTTAATAATACGTATTTAGGACTATTTTCCATCTTCAGTCCCCCACATTCTACCCCAAACTTAGAAAACTAAGGTGTCTTGTATTCTGGCTTCAATTTCCAGTGTCTTTCTAAATACTTCTTTCATATCATCAATTACTTGCTGAAGCTATGCAATGGTGACAGCCTGCGCAATGGGAAAGACAGCCAGCCTTGGGAGCTGGTATTGTGTATTTCTCCACCATCCTCCTATTTGTAACTTCTAACCAGAAAGAAAATATTCACCTCCTCCACAGTGACAAAGCCTGTGCAACACAGGTCTGTTGGGCCGATGTGCACCCAGAGCTCTGGGACTCAAATGAACCTAGAACTTTTGTAGAAATAGTAATGTGAGAGGAAGCAGAAGAAAAGTGGCTTTCATCTTTTATACTCATCAAATGTGGGACTGCTTCCAAATCAATGAGTACGTTATTCCCTGCCCTCAGTTTTGTCTTGCTTTATGAGTTACTACCATGAAATAACCAACTGAGACCCATAGATTTTAACAAACCAGTGCAAAAAACAATGACGTCTTTGAAAATTCTTCCAAATTCATCTACAGGTTAAATGCTAGGAGTATCTTGCCTTTGAAAATCCTTAAGCAAAGACGCCTTTACCTCCAAGAAATGACATTTTATTAATGTACATGCTTATGTGTGTATACATGTGCATGAATATATGAATAAATGTATAGATAACTATTATACAAATGCTTCTTATGAAGACATAAGTTTATGGAATTAAAAACAGTAACCTCAGTGTTATATCTCTGAACACATAATGTATGTCAGCATTTACTTAATCTGCACTATTCAAGAACATGTTTATCACCCAACAGCATTCCTTATTTTACACTCTTACTTCCTTTATATTATTTCAGTCAATCATAACTCCACAGGCTTTTATTTTTATTTTTTGTGTAAGTGGGAGAAGAAAGAACAGAAAGGGTATTTTGGCTGGTCAAAGTCTGATGTCTTTACTTAGATCTTACTCTCTTAAAACTGCTCAGGACTTCTACCTCCGGAAAGACCACAAGAATTAGCCCTACAAATGCTTTCCTCACTTCCAAGTAGTAAATGTATATCTTTGTTCTTTTATCTATTTGTTGCCAGGGTGACAGGCTTATACAGTTTGAAAGTACAACAGTAAGGCCTTAGGGTGTCACTTTAAGATAACCACACACTCGGTTTTGTGTTTCGCTTCATTATTTTATTTTTAGTTTATGCATAACAATGTGCTACTGAAAAATGCCTATTGTCAGCTCCAGGTGTGTTTGCCAACATTAAAGAGTACAATCACAACAAAAGAAAAGCCAGGAGCTATTCCACCTCCCACATGCCAAAATTAACAAACCGTAGTAAAAATTATAATCAACAATGCTTTCCTTCCCTTCCTCCCTTCTCTCCACCCTCTCTTCTCCCCCTCCCACCCACCAGCTCTCAGGCTGTCTTTCTGAAAGTGTGGATAAATGAATAACATGCTGCATGGATGTTCCGCTGCTGCTACAAAAACATAATTTTGGCCCTATTGTCAAACTATTGGCTCTCCATTGACAGTGTGCCTTAGGCAGATCCCCCTTTTCATACTCTTGCAGACTGAATTCTGCATGGTTATCTGACAGAGGACAAACCCAATCCTTTAGTCTTTCAGGGGTTTTGTAGACATGGAAATCTCCATGTTATCTCTGCAGTCTACAGGACTTCTTGGGTTTTTACTCCCATTTTTTATCCAGACCTCTATTTGAGACGGGAATTTTTTTAAAGAAAAAAAAAGTCCCCAGTTGTTCAGATTTTCCAGTGAAGATATTCCACCGCAGATCTTAAAGGTTGATCATGTGTCATACTACACTTTCAAAGTCTATTTTACTTAGCTTCTATAACTGCCACTCCCAGTCTTTGTTTGTTTTAATATTTTGCTGGTTACACTGATGATTTCTCTGTTTTCTCTGTTTTCTTCTCCGTGTGGGCACCACTTAACTGTTGTCAAATGACCTGTAACATTGCCATCCTCATACAGCACTGTGAGAGGTCCTTATCCTTTAACCGTTCTTCTGATCTGATTCTTAAAACATCCTCAGGGTTCTTCTTTGAACCTTCTGCATCTTTTTCTACTTCACTGTGGAAGGCTGGAGAGCAGACCCTGACACAAAAGTCCAAGAGAACTTGTCTGATTTCTACCAAGACACACACCAGAACAGGTCCATTTGCTATTCTAACCCACAATTTTGTTATTTATATCCAAGGTCTGCATCTTCTTTTTTTTTTTGTGTAACCTACTTTCAAACGAATCCAGTAGCTAGTCTGCTTTTAATGTCCGCCTTGTGTTGCCCTCACTTAAACTCATTGAAAAACTCCCTTTTTAGCCTGAAATTTCCTTAGGTTCTTAACAATAGCTGCTCAGATATGCATGCGCCAAGACCTGTCTGGCTGGATCTCAATGAAGATTCAGTTAAGTACACAGGCATCTAACCTCTACCTAAATCCCCAAGGGAAATGTGAAATATATATATATATATTTATTTAAATAGTGAACTAATCCTTCCTTCACCTTTTCCTTTGCGTGAAATAATGGCCTAGCCTCCACTCCTAGCCCCATCAATTGATGGTCTGTATAGGTGAGCTAGATTGGGACAATGGGAAGTGAATCTGGGATAGACCCATAATTATTTCAGTTGCTCTGACATCTTTAAACAGGTCTTCAGATTCATTACATACCTAAAGGTTTCAATTTGGCTTCCTCTTTGCTACATAGAGCTGCTATAAGCCTGTTGGATGTGGGCAAGAAAATGTTCAAAAGCCACTGAAGCAAGCATCAGAGTCCTGTGGCTAGCTCTATATGGCAGAGGAAACAGCAAAAGCCCATGTTTTAACTTATGCTGGGCTGCACACATTTCTTGTTCTACAGAAAATGTGCCAGTCCATCATTGCTGGACTAAACTCACAGCAGAACCGTGACACTAACAGAAACACTCAGACTTGCGATATCAGTGAGGGTAGTAAAGCAGTTGCAATGTCCACAGCTTCTCCTCCCATCTGAGTGGATAGTTTAAGTGTACTGAGGTATGGACCCACATGTAAAAGGTAGCTTGGCCCAGGCAGTGTTCAGACATACCAGTTCAGTGCGTTTTTTCAGTAGTCTATTATCATTGGACCGCCCCGAGGGCTTGGATGCTAACCCCAGCTGCTGCAGGCCCAAAGGAAGAGCAGTCCAACCCTTGTTTGGATTCCCTTCTGCTCTGCAAACTGTCAGGCCAGGGCATAAAGTTATGAACAAAATTCAGTAAAGCTAAAGAAATCCCGCGAGGCCCCAAAAACGTCTTTATCTGAGAAGGCCGAGAGCTATGCCATCTTCCACTGGCATTCAGCCACATGTGGTGAGCCAAGACAGGTGGTCCGATGGGTTGGAAGACATACTAAGACAGTCTGGTCTGCTGGACGCGTTGGCATGAGCGATTCACTGAATGGTGCTCTTCTTGCGCATGAACGAGTCCGGTGCGATACAATGGGGTACTGTGCTGCTGAAGAAGTTGTTCTTCGGGTGAGACATTACACTCATAAAACTCAGCGGAGGTCCTGACCACTTTGTGGGCATTAAAGATCGCATGACTTGTAGCAATGACTTTGCTGTCCTGGCCACGCGCCAGTTTGGAATGCTTTGTTTCACTGTGCTCCCTATACAGCGCCTATTCAGAAATGTTGTCTTCACAAAGTCTACATTTTGATGAGCTCATGTTAAGCTGCCCTTTCAAAGTAGATGCCAAAATGTAAAAAAAAAAAAAAAAAAAAAGAATTGTAAAAACAATTAGTGATGATTACTGATAATTACCTACACATGGTTGGTGTATCTAACTCAGAAAAATACCTTAGAAAGAAAAATGTCATATAAATATACACTATTGCTATGTGTCTGGCTGGGGTTTTGAAACACTCAGAGTTGCATGTATAGAATCACATGTAGCTGGTATTAGAATAAGAAGTGCTGATGCAGTGTTTAAAATCTTAAATTCAGATCAGGCATTGGATAAATTACTGACAATGCTTGTAAGGATATAAGATCCCTATGGAAAAAACTGCCCAAAAAAATTGAACGCGGTATTTAAAGAAGCTCCCTTTGACAAATGGAGCTTTGAATCATGTCAATCAGTGTAGGAGGAGATGGCCACCAAGTTTTCCTTCACCATTTGGAAGAAAAGGTCAGAAGGAAGAAGGCAAAGCCAGGCCAGTACGTCTGCTAGGGGTCATTTAAATACAACACATCAAGATAACATTTGCTTTAAACTTTTCATTTTCACAACCTTACAGTGAGAGTGGCTTATGAAGTCTCCCATTTAAAGCCTGATTTGTGATTTATAACAACACTAAAACCTCCCACAAAAGACAAATTAATACTCAGATGCTTTTTCAGCACCTCCTTTGAGAAAAAGTGTTTTGAGACACTGCCAAAGAGTGGGAGGCAAGTATTTCTACTAAAATACAAATGGGTGGCAAACTCTGGAATAACATTTTGGCATGACATACACACTGCATTTTTTGAGTCTTTTCTCTGTAAGGAATCTGAACATTTTGATTTAACAAATTAAACGTTCCCTAATAAAATGAGTTGGTCAAGGAAAATAAAATGTTAAGGATAAGTCTCCTTAAATATTTTTTGCACATTTGTGTTTAAAGCCCTGATCTGCCTCTCAGTTCATGGTAGTTCCAAAATAAAGAGTACTTTTTTTGGCTCTAGGCTTAATATTATATTACCATTAAAATTCCAGCTAAATCCTCCAGGTTTGTAATTAGAACTATGGAGAGACCCAGGAGTCACGAAGGATGCTGGACTTCAGCAGAGGAAATTATGGTACAATTTGTTGTGAGAAGTGTTTGGTGAAATTGAATGGAACAAATCAGTGAAGCAGATGGGGAAGGAGACTATGTCCAAAGATCAATTACTGCACGATCAAGTGTCATGAGTGCTGCCAAGCAGCAGTGCATTAAGATTAAATTGGAGTTCTAACAGATGCAAAAGTACAAAAAACATATGAAGGACAGACAAGACTGATGGATTCATACTGTAGATGACCAGTGAGTCAAATACTTTGGCTGGAGTTAAAAAAAGTGGGATTATTTGATGACCAGTTAGAGGAGAAAGGTAATCAAATTTCACGTTTCAAGGTATAAGCTGGTAACCACAGCGGTCAGTAAGTAATTTTTTCCTTCTCTGGAACATTGCAAAATTGGATGACAGGGTCTTTACCAGGGCTGTTCCCGCTCTGCTTCTCCCTCAGTCTTCTGGCTTTGATTGAAACATTGGGAGCGAGCCAATCTCAGACCTAGACACAAGCTGATGATGAAATGGTCAACTAACTACAATGAATTTTATTTTCTGTCAAAAGAGATGAAAACCAATACACACGAAGAGATGAACCTCAACAAAGTAAGAGCCCAGTTCTACCTCCCTTATTCTGGAGGGATTCTTAGTGTCTTGGGTAGGAATACTGCCCCAGTGTTGACTGCAGCATTGACATTTTACTAATGACAGATGAGATTTTCTGCATATGTAACCAGGCTGCCAGGTGTTGCTGGCAGCAGTGAAGGCCGGACTATCTACTTTTTTTTTTTTTATTTATTAAAATTACAAGATAAAATTTTTCAGACAAAATAGCCTAGAAACCTTAAGAAACCAAATACTTCCCAAAGGAACCCCAGCCAATATTTCCCATTCATAAAAAGTGAACCTATTAATTAAATGGCATTAAATCAATTAAAAAAAAAAAAAAGAAAAGAAAAGAAAAAAAAAAAGACGTGGTGAGTAAGCAGCAGATTTATAGTAAGAGAAACACTGAATACCCCAGTGTCTTGGCCGGGAACCTTCAGAATGGTTTCCAATGGTCTCTGGCGGACAAATGTCTGTGTAGGGTGCCATTTCCCCTGTTGCTTCACTTCACCTCATCGCATATCTTGCTGCTTCCTCTCAAGGTCTGAGCCAGGCACAAGGGTAAAAATCCATATGATCGTGTGCATACAGCTTCATCTGAATTAGTTATCTAGGCTATCTATCAATGGAGGATAAATCAGATCATTCTAGAGCACAGAGGCGGGAAGCTGACACTCAAATGGAGAACATTCTCCTTTACCTTGTGCCACCCAATAGGACCCCTCATAGCTGAGTTGAGGCCCACCACAAGTTTCCCGCTCATTACTACTCTTGCTCAGAAATGAAGACTGATGTAAGGTTGGGAACAGAGGCTATGAACCATGTCATTACATTTCAAATGGCAACAGAATAGGCATAAGCTCTGGCACATGACTGTCCAGATTGTGATATTGTTAGTACATAATCCACAATGACTTTTGTCTAGGCCAACTAGCATGATGACAGGTAGTGTTACGCCCTGATTATTGGTGTGGATCAAAGGTCTTTCCCAACTAAGTGTTTGGACATGGACACCTGGCTCTGGAGATGAGTTGAACTGTGGCATCTTGGGATGTTCCCCAGCCACTTGACTTGAACTTTGGCCTTTTTTATTTATTTATTCATAGAGCAGCTACAGAGACTTCACTCATGAATTTTAAATCCCCATCTACTTCTTTCTGTTGTAAAATAACATCTTGTTACTGATGCACCTGAGATTGATGTCAGTTATAAGAAAAAACATTCATATGAGCACACAGAGTGACACACAGGAGAATGAACTTTGTTCATTTTTTTCATTTGTTACACTAAGAGGAGCTACAGACACACATTCTTCACATCCCCACAGACTGCAGTTTTATCCAGAAAAGGGCCAATAAAATAAAATAAGCTAAATAATGAAGCAAAGCCACTTATGATGACATCATGAGGTATCTTTTGCTCACCTTCATGCAATGTCAGTAAAAATAATGTTGCTGACGGCCCTTGTAGTGTATTCCTCTTCATGAAAAACTGATGGAGATGTCTACAACTGGTTCTCAGCCTGTCTCATGATCTCAAAGCTGGTTTTAACAAGAGAAGAGTGGTAGAAAATATCCCCACAAAGCCCTTCCCTGAATGCTCACAAAGGAGGGATAAATATCAGCATGAAGTAAAGGGACATGACAAAATAGGCACAGAATAACACCCCAATATCTGAAAAACCTTCAGGACCAAGTGATGTTTATCTCCCAATTTGGCTGGAAATGGCATGAAGGAAGGAGGTTATTTTCCTCTGATGTTTAAAGTGCTTTAGAAAACAGATTTCAATTATGAACCGCTGATAGAAAGGAAGGGACAGACCTCACACTTCAGACAGTAACGTGGATGGTAGCAGAAACCTCAGTTAATCTGTGTATCCCAAGAAATTTTACCATCACTGTTTTATGCTATTCAATTGCATAAAATAAGTGTGCACTGAAAGCAAAGTTTGGCTTCACATTTAAGAAGGGGCTTGGGAAAGATCAGCAAATTCTATGCTTGTGAACATGATTTCGGGAGCTGGTAATATAACTGGAAGACAGCCACACACATAGCAGGGGAATAACCACAATATCATCATTGATGAAAGGGTGGCTTGATAAGAGGAAGCTGCAGACATCATCATCATTAATTAAACACTGAAACTGGAGAGAGGAGGGTTTTGTGGTTAAAGCGTTGGACTCAAACTCAGGAGATCTGGGTTCCATTGCTGGCAGCCCAAACGTGGACAAGTGCCTTAACGTCTTTCTTTTCCAGGTCTCCATCTGTAAAATGGGAACAAATCAAGCTCCTTTCCTTTGCCTGTTCAATGTGTAAATTCCTGGGTAGTAGGGGATTTTCCCCTGTGTTAGCCTGCAGCAACCAGCAATGAGAAAGCCTCATATTGGCTGGAGGTTCCAGGTGCTAAAGCCATACAAATCAATAATAAGAAATAATGGTATTGCTGATAGAAAGCTTCTTTTCCTTGAAAATTAGTTTTCAATTCATTTCTCTTCAGGACGAAATTCTATATTCTAACAGGCCAAGACTTTTTTTTTTTTTTTTTTTTTTTTTCTATTCCAATGCTCACAATGTGGGAGGTGAAAATAGAGTTCATAATGAGAACTTGATTCTGTGGGCTCCCAGTGGGAGCATACACATTGCAAGGTAAGTGTCCTGCCTTATAACAACTTTTCCTGCTACCACAGCTGTAACTAGACTGGTAGAGCAGAAATAAGGACAGACAATAAGTAAAAGGGCTGCATTTTACCTTTTTTTTTTTTTTTTCTTTCGAGGCCATTAAATGGGTGAGAAAATTACATGTGGAGTTACATGAGTTACATCCGCTGAATCTACATGAGACTTTATGGATTTCATGCATGGATTTCCTGGTAAAGCTTTATTCCACATATTTTCTAGAATGTCTAAATCAGAGATTATTTTTTCCCCAAGTGCCCTTCCTGACACTAATTTCATCCCTGTTTTAAACACCTCCAACACTGGGAGATTAATTTTTACCATCCCAGGAAGCATGTTTCCCCTCCTTTAAAAACCTTCTCTCTTTTCCCCATGAACCTGGCCACAAAAACAGACAGAGCCTTGGTTGTTTGTGACCTTACTTTATTTTATTGACCCTAAATATCTGAAGATAGTTCCTGAGCCGAAGAACCACATCTGTGTAATGCCTCCCTCTACTGGATTTATGTGAATGGCTAAAACAGCTAATAAATGGTCGCGGGTCACTGATAACATTGGGAAAAGATGCTTTTCTGTGCACATTCAAAAATGATAGCTGGTTTCCATTGATTTTACAAGGATTAAAAGAATGTCATGCATGCAGCTTGGCTAAACAATGGCTAAAGGGGATGTGATAACCATCTACAGAAAGCTGTGAACATGCTGGAGTTTGCAGTTAAGCAGAGTTTGAGTGATTAAATTAGGAAGGGCTGAACTTTGCGGAGTCTGGGGCAAGTGAAACTCTTGAACTTTTTTTTTTGAGGGAGTGAGGGATTTGGGAGAGTGGGTTGTCAGAGTCACAGAACTGGCCTCACTGCAAACTCCTTTTTTTCCACTTGTAATTCAAACCCTTGCTGGTTCCTTCTCCACTTTGAATTCAATTAAAAGAACATGTGTTTTTGGCTGCAGACAAATCCATGATGTACAGTGAGGAGGGTAGAGAGAACCATTTAAAATTAAGTAGTCACTTCACTGTGGTATCAACTGTTTTGTTCACTGAAAGTGGTAAAAATTCTGGTAAAAGACAGAGATCACTGCAGATGTGAGTGCAGACCTGACAGCATGGCTGTAGTTTGTCTGTATGTAACATCATGAATCTCTGATTCCTAATGAAACTCTGTACCATACCATGATATTAGCACTTCCTAAATTTTGCACGGATTTTTTCACTTCCTCTCCCACCACTCTTTAAGTTCACCACTGTGACAAATCTATTTAATTTTTTTCAAAAATCTTTATTTGGAGCATCTGGCACCACGACAGAGTCAGTGTGTGTGTAAAGCTCTGTATACAGTGTGCAATCAACAGGACTGAGTTCCTCAAACCATGCTTGTACTAGGGAGGAGTTTCCAGCCAGGTCTCACCAGCATCACCCGTGTAAGTACAACAGGCACTGAGAATATTATCACCGTCATTAAATTCAGAGCAGGGTATCTGTTGTGTAAAATTGAGCCACATTTGTATATAACGACCTTCCAGAGTAGAATGGGTCTTCACAAGTGCAGAGATGTGATTTGGTCCTCTTTTAAGCACTGGATAATGTTGAACTGTATCAGCAACTTGGGTACAAATAGAGATCACGGGGAAATGACACTTTACATGAAGCCAAATTATCCAGGATGCATCTGGCTCCCTTGGTAATCTAAAGTGAGATCATACTGCAAAAGAAATACAAAGAAGAAGAAGGAATATCCTTTTGTGGGAGAGCTTAATAAAGCTTACCTTTAACTACCAAGAAAATACTTTATTTTGAATGTGGAGGTGCCCACAAATGTGAAATGTGAAATGGCCCCCACGTAAATGTTATTTATCAAAATCCTTTAAAAAGAGCTTTCAGAAATTCGGGTGGCTAGGGTTTCAACAAACAGGAAAACAAACTGGCCAGGGCTGCTGGTTACTGTGCTGGATTGGTAAAACAGAGTTTCGACTGCCTGCAGCCACAATTCCCCCATGCCTCACAACTTGTAGAGAGCAAAGGGCTGCAGAAGCCGAAACCGTGGCAGGTCTGGGACACTGCTCTTGTTTTTCTCATTTCTGGGTCTGAACCATGTGCCTGAACAAAACAGACTCAGCAGTTCAGAGAGCCTGTCTGCAGCCCGGCCAGCCCCGGCTTCGTTCCCTTCCTTGTGTAATTTTGCAGGTCATTTTGAAATGCTGGTTGAGCACTTTTTCAGAACATGTAAATAGTTTGAGATAGGGGTGGAAGAAAAGAGAGTGAATAATAATAATAATAATAAAAAAGAGTAAGTCAGATTTTATAAATGTTTCTCAAATCATCTGCAAAGGTGTCCTCCTTTGATTGCAATCTTCATTCATTTCAGAAATAGCCGGGGATCCTGTGGGGATATCCCTTTTCCTACCTTACGTAATGTCCTTGCTCCAGTTCCTTCGAAACACACTCACACCCTCACTGGATCTATCCTTCAGACAGTGTAAGGAAATATCTCCTAAGGACTGATGTCCTCCAAATAACTTTAGGATCCGTCTTCCTTTTTTTTTTTTTAAATAAGAGGATTTAGGAAATTAAAGTAACGTTGACAAAAGCAGCGTTGTTCACACAGGGCTGTTTTGCCAGGAGAAGGCACTGTCACCGACTCACCATCAGAAGGATTTTGTTCGAGAACTTGAGCATCATCCAGTGCAGGGACGGTCTGCTGGGGTGGAGCTGGGGTGGGGAGCGAGGTGGAGGAGGATGGAGAAGGGAGAGAAACTGGCCAAGGAACAGCACAATGGTTTGTTTTGGTGTATGGGAGAGCTGGCTTTGTTAGTTCAATTTTACATAACGCTTACTTTGGCTGGATTTATGGGTGCATGGTATCCTAATAAAAGTCACAGCTGAAGAAATCATCCTTGAGCTTCTACAGGCCTTTGAATTTCTCTCTGGAAGTAACCTCCCCCTCGTCTCACAAAAGCAGCTGCAGCTGACAGCAACAGCCAAGCTCTCTCTGATGCCATTTCCCAGGCTGTCCCCTTACCTCAGCCTTCTTCCCAGGCGTGCTGTGCTAAGCCACCCCCCTCTGCAGAGCTGAAGCTCTCCTGAAATATCAGAGAAGGCAGCCTTCCCTTACCTAAGCCATGCAAAATAACCTTGACTCCATCTTCTTGACAAATTATGGATAAAAGATATGACCAGGGCCTTGGAAGGTGCTCTCCACCTTCCCTTTTCTCTGTCCATAACGTACATGTGTACACTGTCCTGGGGACATTCCTTTGGACCATCACTTCTTTGGGGAAAGGACCTTATTTTTATCAGTTTCTATGAAGTACTTGTCACGTAGTAGCAAAAGGTCTTCAAGCATGATGTTGGCTCTCAATGACAAATGCCTTCACTGGCACCCAAAACCACATGTGCTCTGCATATCCCAGCTATTCTCAGCTCTACTTTAGTTCCCTTTGACACCTAATGCAATGCAGGCAAACTTAGAATGCTGATGGTTTGGATGAACTGAAATATTAAAATAAGCTTCAGGAAGCCTAGATACAACACGGGCATAGACTTTCATGGGTATGTCATACTGATTATTTCAATTGTGGCTCCAAATAGATAAATTTAGGAAAAAAATGTCTAGGCACAGGGACAAAGCTGCTTTTAGCACTAGGAACTGTAGAACAAACATGTTGAGATCAGATTTTGTTGAGATCATTGTGCATTCATGGATAACCCACTGATTACCACAAATAAAAGAAAAAATATTCTGAAAAGAAAGTTAGGGTGGAAAATGTCTTTTTACATTATAAACTTTATTTGAAAGAATTGTTGAATGCCCTGATATCAGGCATGCAAATGAGTTAATAATGAGCCAAACAGGCAGATATTGGTATGATTCGAGGGGGCATTCTGTTAATTTGTTTGTTTTCTAACTCCCTGGTGTCCAGAGACGAGCAAATAATAGAGCTGGTACAGTGCATTGCAAGGTTTTTCCTTGTGCAAGTATCAGTCCTTTGCTGGCAATATCTGGTGCTTTATCTCATGTTTGCTGAAGTGAGCAAAACCAAGAAGAAAATAATTGCAGTGGCTGGGAGAGCTTTGTTAGCATTACTTATGACTCCAGGTACAGGCATCCTGGCCGTACCCAAATAACATTTCAGCTTTCTCTTACACAGGACAACATTTATCCTCCCTCCCAGGATTTGTGTGTTGAGTATGCTCTGGCTGATGATGTAAGAAATGAATTCTTTCATTTTCAGAAGGTCACAATTTGCATGCCACCCTACGTCCACTCAAGGTTGGGCCAAACTTTTCCATCAGGAACAAAATCAGTTCTGAAATTAAAACTACAACCCAGATTACATCCTGAGATGGTGTGTGTAGCCAGAGATGTCTCTGGGTCCTTTTGGCGGAGTTTCCTCTGGGTGGTCTTCCTACTATGGCTCAGGCTGCTCAATTACTCACATATTAAGGTATAGCACAAGTTGAAATCCCATGTAATCTCTTTGCTGCACTGTGCTTCCCACCTGCTGATAAGAATAGATAAATATTTAGCATCAGTTTTGGAAGAGCACCACATTATTTGTCAGAAAGACCCTTCAACAACTTTTTGCTGTTTTGTGAAAGATTCAGGATCTTCGTGACTCTATTTTAGGAACTTATGTTTTAATCAGTAATGCAGAAAGGCACAATGGACCCTGGTTTATTCTCCCAAGGCTGTGTTGATTCTGTAACATATGCCTCAGTAAAGCTTAATAAATAAATAATTAAAAAAATTTTTAGATGTATCTGGTCAGCCAGGTAAGGGTAATGATATAAGCACAATGGGAGGGATGTAGACACGAAGGGTTGGCCATGAAGGTGCCACCTTTCTGTATAAGTTTCTACAAACTGAAGTTGGGAAGCACCTTCCCATTGACTCCAGCACTGCAGGATATGGATCTACAATCACTTCTCTGATTGCAGACATACTTTAGTCTGTGTTTGCTCTCCTTGGCAGTGATTTGTAATGTGATTATAATGTATATTTACACACACACCCTCTTAGCACTAGCTGCCTAGCCAAACTAGGAAACGCTGCTGAAATAATAAAAGCAGTTGATCCCCTTCCTGCTTGAAGGTTAATGCTGCATGGTGAGTGAAAGACTTTTAAAAATTGTTTTATTAAGGGAATAAATGGAAACCAGGAGGTGTTTTAATGTCAGTGACTTCACAAAAAGCTAGGTGTGGGGATTTTTTTTTATTTTTTTTTTTTATTCTTTATATCAAATCCCTGTTAAGAACAATGAGTTTTTGTGACATCTCCTCATGGGAAAATAGAGAAATAAATCTTCCACTATCAGTGCTCAGGCAGGAGCTGAATGGGACTTGAGAACTTGGGATTTCTGATGAAGAGGAAGGAAAAAAAAAAAAAAAAAGGAAGCAAATCAGCCAGGTGTTGTGGGGAGTGATAGGTATTTATTTATTTATTTCTGGGGCATGTGGGGCTTAGAAACTTGTTAGTCCCTGGTTTGCAGAGCTTCATCTTCCCCTTTGGCAATGAAAAATGAAAGGCCATGTGTGTTAGTGGAGAAAAGGACACCCAATGCTTTTCCAACATTTCTGCTCCTCTGTGTGGTGACCAGGCATATCTAACCAGGCTCCTGCCATCCACGGTAGGACAGCTCCAGCACTGTGCCCTGGAAAGAAGGGGTCACCAAAACAGTGAGGTGCTGGCTGCCAACTTCCAGCCTGGCTGTGCTGGCTCAGGAGAGGCAGTGGGATTTTTTCCCACCCTGGAGTGAGTTCTGGGCAAAGAGGTGATGAGAGCCCCCAGTATCTTCTGTATTCATGCAAGGATTCCCCTTAAAAAAAAATTGCTCATTGTGTTTTCTGGCCTAGAGTCAGATTGCCTAAATAAAAGCACTTAAATAGGTTGCTTTAGGTTGCCCTCAGAAAGCAGCTGAGTTCCTGGTGGTCTCCTTTCAGCACTGACTGCAGGAGGTATCTAAGCCAGTTAGACTCCTCTGCCATCTAAGCTGAGTGTGCAAAGCCGGGCAGGAGGAACTTGGACTTCTACTGTAAAATAACATCATTCCACCTTCCAAAGTCACCGTAATGATCTACAAGATGAAGTGCTGAGATCCTGGGGTGACGCAAACCACGAAAGCACACGAGAATGCAAAGGTGAAATTACAGTTTAGGACCAAGCTGGTTGAACTTGCTTTTCCTCATCTCTCCAGTGCTGCCTGGTACGCTGCTGTGTCAGCATCCTCGATGCTTTTTGACACTGGTGTTTTTTTTTTTTTGTGGCACTGTAGGATCCAGCTGCTGAGTTCCTGGCTGCTGTGGGGACAAGGATTATGGATTTAATACACCCTCATGCTTACCCCAGTGTAAATCAGAAGCCACTCCACTGATTTCTTTGGCCTCGAGCCAATCCGACTCCTAATGGAGCCATTCATAAGAATCCCATTAACTTTCCATGGGGGAGTGTGGATACGGCCCTTGCCTTGGGAGGTCGCCGTCAGCCCAGTGGGGTTATCCTGTGAACAGGAGGGAAGAATCAGCCCTCAGGCCTTTCCTTTCTAATTCTGAGCATGCTGCCAGCGCTTAACCAAGTTAATAATCAACCCGCAAGCCTGGAATTCCCTTCTCAGCCTGCATGGCAGCGACCACTGAGAAAAACGGCTGCAGAAACCTACAGGACCTGAGCTGGCTGCCCATGGGTTTGTCTGAGTGCACAGTACAGTCTGTGGGATCTAAACAAAGGGAACAGCTAATTTCCTGAAGAAAGCTGCATGAAATCATCTCCTCGGTGCAAATTTTCTGTTGCAGGTGAGAAAAAGGGGAAGTTTTCAAAACAACAGTGTATTTGGATGTTATACTTTGCACACAAATTAACCTCTTTGAATAGGGTAATTCTGTTGTTATTATTATTTTTATTTTTAGATACATACTTAAAGTTATGGTTAGCTTTATCCCCTCCTGTGTTATTGTTGTTATACCACATATTAATGTAGTGCTTCTGTAGCTGGGAGAAGTATGGTTGAATTACAGTAACGCGCTACAAGCAGGAGGAAAGTGCTGTGGTTTGGCTGGTCCACTCCTAGATATACACCAGCACATCTGGACAGGAGATCATGTGACAAGTAGGAAAGCCAGAAACATATCCTGGATACTATAAAAAATGGGTTCTGTTAAATTAAAAAGGCTTTAAATATTGGCTCAGCTGGTTTCTGTATAGCATTTTTAGTAGTTTTGGAATGTGTTGCAAGATTTGTGATCACCAAGAACTTGATTAAATATTGCAAATCCATTGTGTTGTTAGTTTGTTCTCATGGGCTATGCGTGTCTTGCCAGTTCTCCTGTACTCTTGTAACACAAGACATGACTTCTGATTCTGGACGAGAACTTTGTGTCCTCAGAACAACTTCTGTGCAGAAAAAATATAAGAACGGAAAGGAAAGGAAAGAAGGAAAGGAAAGGAAAGGAAAGGAAAGGAAAGGAAAGGAAAGGAAAGGAAAGGAAAGGAAAGGAAAGGAAAGGAAAGGAAAGGAAAGGAAAGGAAAGGAAAGGAAAGGAAAGGAAAGGAAAGGAAAGGAAAGGAAAGGAAAGGAAAGGAAAGGAAAGGAAAGGAAAGGAAAGGAAAGGAAAGGAAAGGAAAGGAAAGGAAAGGAAAGGAAAGGAAAGGAGAGGAAAGGAAAAAAGCAAAAAAAAATCACTGCTTTTGTATAATATTTTGGACATTTCTAGGGCTATAGCAAGTTTTCAACTGCTGTAGGATGCTAGACATGACTCCCACTGGTTAAAATCCTATCTGTTGACTCATAGAAATTTTAGTCGTCAGCCAGACCAGTTGCTAAATTTCACTCATAGCTATTCACAACCTGCTATGAATTGTTGTTCTGCAAACACAGCTTTGTGGCTGTACATGCCATCCTACTTTATTCTTAAATGACCCAAATGTTCTGGGCAGTCTTGTTGCAGATCTGGACACAGCTCATGATCTGCTTCCTTTCCTGCACACATAAGCAACAATCTTACTGGAACAGACTATGATTCTCCAAGGAGCAATATACCAGTAATATTAATAAATAATTGTTGTGGCATCACAAAGAAAACCATCATGCAAATAAAAGTCTGGAAGGGATCCTAAGTGATCATCGTGTCCCACTTCATGCTCTGGTATTAACTCTCCGCCTATGCAGAGGAACAATAAGAAACACAGGAGTACACAGTTTGGCTACAGCATAAGCTCTTGGAAGATTTCAAGCACAAGATGCATACATGAAGTGGACATGAGGGCACATTACTAGGATGAGTATGTGACAAGGGCAGAAACATGTTAGGAAAAAAATCAGAGAGGCCAAAATACAAAATGAAATTAAAGTAGAAGTAAACACAGAGTCAATCAAAAAATCATTCTATAAATACATCAGCAGTAAGAAGAGAACCAAGGAAAATTGTTGTATTACCCAACGGAGAGGAAGAACTGTTGTCAGATGATGCTGACAACATAAATATGCTTAACATCTTTTCAATCAAAAAGTTCTAAGATGATCAACAATGAGGAAACTCTATTATTTACATATCTGCATATTCGTTGAGTCTGATGAACCCCAGTCTAGGATGCTGAGGATGCAGCTCCATGGTCTGTGAGTTTGGACGGGGAATGTACTTTTAAACAATATCTCCTAATCAGTTCCATTTACCGTGCTCTGGTTGGATTTCCAGGCAGGCTTAGAGTTCATGACGAAACTAAACAGGAATACATGCTTTGAGGGTGTTAATTAGTAGTTGCTAATGAGCACAAAGTCCTTGGCACCAAAATAGAGCTAGTCTGAGGAGAAGAAAAAAACAAAACAGAACAAAACAAAAAAAAAACAACAAGAAGCAGAGTGTGGTCATTGGAACTAACTGTTTTGTACAACTAATCCATTTGAATTGCACCACAGTGCTTGCACAAGCAGACATAGCCTAAAAGAGCAGGGTAAAGCAATCTTACAAATGTTTGCAATTATCTTTGACAAGTCTCTGGCAGAAAGGAGAAACTGATATTGGAAATAGTGCCTATTTTAAAAAGAGAAGGGATGAAAAGCCAAGGAAACATAGGTCGGTCAGCTTACATTTTATTCTCAGAAAAATTCTGGAATGAGCAAGTGAACAAATTATTATACATGGAAAATACTAAGGAGATGAGTAGCAGCCAGTAAGGATTTGCCAAGAATAAACCAATCTAGTATTCTTTCAAAACAGGAAAACAGGTCTTTTTTGATTGGGAAAAAATGAAGTGTTTCATAAGCAATTTTGTTTCACTTGCTATTCTCATAAGCAAAATAAAGATAAAGTCCAGGTGAAATTAGGTTAGGTGTTGGAATTATTGTATCTGTGGAGTAAGTAGGAATCTGCCAAAATCAGAAGATATCACTTGTCAAGAGATTTCCACAGAGGTCAATCCAGGCTGTGAAGTGCAGAGTAGGTACATTAAATTTGTGGAGGACACAAGGCTGGAGGAGACTGCCAACGACTTCCTGAAAGAAGATTCAGCACTACCATGAGGTTGTCCTTCTTGGCCTGTTCTGAGAATGACCACTCCAGAAAACACCTGGGGAACAATCCCCTACCTGCTACTCCTACCCTTGTTAAACACAAGGCAGAGCTTCACTCTTATTTTTCTCCATCCTCAGGATGGTGCCTGAAGAATTCACAGTCCATTGACTGCTGGATTGAGAAAGAGTCATGACTTAATCATCCTGAAACCTTAGCTCTGTCTGCAGGAGTACTTGCACCCTGCACTTCACACTTGCACACTGCACTTCACAGTGAAGTTCTGGATCAACACACTTACTTCATTTTTTTTTTTCTTTCCTCATTCAGGGAGAATTCAGTCCTGTTCTTATTCAATCCACAGTAGAGCTTCTGAGGGATGTGAACCATAGAATGGTGATGAATGACCAAGGTGCCAGCTGAACAAGACAAGGGTTGGGGATGCTCTGCCTTGTTTCTCAATGAGCTTGTGTGAAATTCAATGAGTGGAGAAGGGAAGCACGTGCTGAACAACACAACTATCTGTCAAGAGATTCTTACACTTAGGGTATCTGAGACATTACTTTTACACACTCCTTTGGGGAACCATCTCACACAGTGTATGTGTTATGGTTCCTTTTAGAGAAGCTTATGGGAATCATTGAGTTCCATGTATTAGTCACCAAAATGATTAATAGAGACCTAAAGGTTCACATACACATACTTCCATGCTAATGAAGCCCTCATGCTTTATGCATGAAGCAGAATACAAAGCTCCGGGAATATTTCTCCCCAATGTTCTTTCCAATGCTCCCATTTTTTATGCTGTAAAAGACATTGATTTATTTGAAATCAGCGTAAAATATGTACCAGCTCAATAAACCCCAAAGAGGTTCTCAGACTTTCTTGAGTGTCCTCATCAGGTAATAAATCATGGAAGCAATAAAGTATGTTAAATAGCTTAACCAATCATGAAGAGCAGAACCATCAAATGACTTATTTAAATAGTTGTAGGGCATTAACCAAATAAGAGATACTGGAGTGTTTGTACATTTCTTTCTCACACTTACACAATAAGTATGAAGATAGGGCAGTTGAATTTTGGAACATACATAAAAGATTACTAAGAAAAATATATCTCTTATCTTTGTAAATGTAAAGTGTTATATGTTTCTACATTGTTTTCACTGAGAGAAAAAGATTTTTCTCCTTGCAAAGAGCACTGGAAGGCAACTTGATAATCAAAGATGGAAGAATTATTCCTTTTCCCAAGATGTGAATAATCACCTGGGAGCACATGGGTAAGTCTCAGCTGGTGCATGGAAAACTGGGTACCATTCTCTTTTGCATCTCATCCAGTACCTGTGTCTACTTTTTAGCCTAATCAAGCTAACCTCTCTTTTGGAGTTAGGATGCCAGCATGAGTTTCTTTTCCAAGCATTAGCAGACATCTACATAAAGTAAATCCCTTGAATGATAGTATTTGAAAGCTTAAAAAAACTTTTCTATATTTATCTTTGCTACATCCCATAGAGGAAAGGAAGTAACCTTGTCACCTTATTAAAAAGGGGGGAACACAAGATAGAGAGACTAAAGGTTAGATCAATAAAGGAGCCTAAGCAAGCAATTTTCAGTGTTTGTTGCCAAAATTTAGATCCTCAAGAGCTTTAGTGTTGTAATCTAACATTACAAAGGCATGTATTTCCTTCAGAAATGTAGGAGCCACTGAAGGCAGGATGGGAGCCAGTTTACAGGTCAAGATACCTAGATCTGGTCAAATGATTTACTGTTTTGACCTCACGGACACTGCCAGTGAGATCTCTATCAACTATTACCGAAATTTAGAGATCAGCTTGCAGGTTGCCATCCACACTGACATGTCTTAATATGAACCTGAATCCCATCCCAGCAGACATTGCATCTTCTACAACAATTCCAAGGCCTTTGGGCTATGCACTGGCTTCACATAGCAGCCTAGAAGCTGGATCTCACCGGTGGACTGACTTCCTCTGATTTACAGCTTTCTCAGAGGAAAAAGACCCACAGCCCCTCTGTGGGAGAAAGGACTGTGTGCAGAGCTATGACCTGCTTGTGGCTTTAAGGAGCCTTCAAATGTTGAGCCAAGTCAGCCTGGGAGAAAGAGGTAAGGCTGAAGTTCTGTCCCTCAGTCTGGCTGTTTAGGGTTTAGTGCCATTTTCCATAGTGTGAAATGGGAATGCAAAGGTGAAGCCTGGCCTTTAGCTGTGGAAAAGGTCTACACAATTTTTGGACATAGAGTTTATCACTCTCTTCTCCCTCAGGATTCTCTCTCTTTGTTAGATATCTGATATACTTAACAAATAATACGTAATATGAATATTTAAATGTTTCTTACATATATTTTATATGTTAGTGTATTATAGGAAAATATATATATATATATTATATATATATATACCTGCATATATACTAGCCATAACTGGCAAGCAGGTTTTTCAAGTGGACACAGTAACCACTAGACAAGATCATCTCCCACCTACCTTCCTGCTTCTGAATTCCTGAATTTCCTCTGCCCGGAGAGCCCAGTTAACTCACTGCAGACATGAGTCAGGAAATAAGCTTAACACTGGCACAGATGATCAGAGAGTTCAGGGCTGAGTGCTAATTTGAGGCATGAGCTAACATGACACTGTAGATGTACTCCGGGAAGAGTGTGGCTCAGCAGATATGCAGCACTCTGCAGGGAGAAAAAGACTGAGTTGAAAGCCAGGGAGAGGATTCAAATGTGGGACTTTCCACACTTACTGTAAGTGCACTAAACTATGGGTAGTTATATTTAAGGAGACCCCCCCCCTATTATTTCTGTGATACTGCAGTGGTAAATCTCATAATAAGAAGGGCGAGAATATATGTATTTTACTCGTATACCCACTCACCATCCTACAGACTATTCAGCAGAGGTGTTTCTTGAAGTAGAGGCTGCAGCCTGTTTACTGTATTCAAAAGCCACTGGTAGACCTATTGTCCCTGGATTTTTTGATCTCATTTAAAGCCCATTAATATCTCTGGCTTCTGCACAAGCCTACAACGAGTTCCCCAGATTAATCACATTTTTGATGGAAAAATACTTCCTTTTGATTCCAAGCCTACAGCCCAATGATTTCATGTAGTGTCTTATACTTCCCTTCTTCCACAAAACAGAAAGCAATTGTTTCTTATTTGCTAACACTCACAGTTCTACAACCTTCTGTCGGCTGCCTTTACCTTTCCTGATCTTCCTGTTTTTGTTGAGACGAGGTGATGAAATCTGCAGTTTTCAACAAATGAGACCAACAGGCCATAAAGTTGAATAGTGATGTTTTCTGCTTTTTACTCTAGTCCTTTGCTAGCAAGCTCTGTCTGTTTGCTTTTTATACTGCTGCTGATACCTGTGCTCCTGTTTTCAAAGAACTATCTGCAGGATCTTTTTCTTGAGTTAGCAGGCTCATTTAGAGCTTCACATAGTTTAGGAACACTGAGAGCTCTTCCCCCCCCCCCCCCCCCCCCCCCAGGTGCCTTGCTTCACCTTTGGAAATCAGATTTTCATATATGGTACCTAAACATCTTCCTTACCTACTTTTTTTTTTATTATTATTATTTACTTATTGCAGAAGCAGGATGCTCGATCTGAAGTTCACCTGAGCAGAGGTAGCCACTCACTGTATGTTTTATGTTCTACGAACCTGGATAGGAGTGTTTTGTTGGCATTAGGAGACCTGCAACACCTAGCTTCAACTAACCACTTCATTGGAAAACTACCTAATGTCTAACCGGTATGTTCAACTCATGAGAGTAAATACAGACACTGGGATGTGAGTGGATGGAGACAAGTTAGGGCAACAGATCCTGCACACAAATATGTGAAAATACTCAGGAAGGAAGCTGGGGGCATGTCATATAGTGACCCTCTAATCTGTTCCTTACCTTCTACTGATCCCTTCTGCCCCACAAAAAAGTGTTTCTTGGGCTTCCTTCGCCACAAAGCAAAGCTACAGGCCCCTTCACAGGCATGCACAGGCAGCTTCATCCTCAATCCCTGCTACTCCTCACCCTGCCTAAGTAGACGTTCATCTGAATCCCTCACCTGCCCATCCCCTCCAAACTCCAGAGAGGTGTTCTTTCACAGGAGCTGATCAAAATGAAATACAACCATGATTCATTTGAATGTAAGGTGATTGCTATATCCACTAGCATACACTTTCCAATCAACAATTTTTCCCAGACCCTCTCACTTCAGTCACTCCATTTGCAGCCCTTCTACTGCCCCAGAGCTGTGTCTTCACTTATTTGAAGTCCTGTACTCTGTCCCCAAGCTTTCACCATCCATGAATTTCATCCCTCCACATCTCCTGAATGCTCTTTCTCCTCATCTCCAACCCCTGAGGCACTGTGACTGATAAAACCATACCTCTTGCCCTACATGTCTCTGTAGAACCAAAATCTCCCTTCTTCTCATTGATTTGAAAAGCCTGGTCATGACTACTCTTATTAAAAATCCCTGTAGAAGACACACAGGTAGGAGAAAAAAGGAATGTGTCTGGAGGGAAAGTAGGTCTACAGGAGCCTGAGGACCAGTCCTTTGGCTGCAGGAGAAACACATCACCAGATGAGACCAATGGTAGTATTCACAGTTCAACGCAAAGGCATTTTGATTCTAGACTCTGCCCTTGACTGCCTACCAAATTATAGTAATGCTTTAGCAAAACTACAACTCTTTGGTCGGTAGGTGGGCTGGCTTAAAGTTAGGATACACGCTTACTAAAGGATTCCTAAATGCTCCATTGAAGGGATGAAGTCTTGACCCACATTCACTGAAAATCAGTAGTCATTTCACCACCAATTCCAGTCATTTTGGCAAACCTCAACAGGCAAGGCAAGACAGTATTTGTAATTCTTAGTTTGGGGAATATTTTCTTGGCACCCACCATTACCTTTTTCTTCCAACTGTCTCTAAAGCTGCTGGCTGAAGAGTTATTTTCTTCCAGACACAGTTTTCTCTCTGTGCGTATGAATGTACATGCTTGTGTGTGTAGGGAACAGGGTGAGTTATTGTGGCTTGACTTCTTAGCCAGATTACCAGCTCCATTTGCACAATCATCGTACATGTTTCCACAGGATTATACAACACACTGGTCATTCCAACTTCAGCTGAACTCTTTGGCATGTTGAAGGTTGAGTCCTCCTCTCTCCCAACCCACCCAGAGACTGGCTTCACTCCACTGAAGTCAATGGAATTGCAATAAAATAAAATCGATGTCATGGAGCAACATAATCCAGCCCATCTGACAATATTCCTTTAACAACCAGCTCATTTGGTGCTGTTCAGATTCTGGCAAGTGGCATCTTATAGATGGACTCATTACTACCATGATGTGACATGCCAATATCCACTTCTCTCGCATTCTTGTTAGGAGGAGTGGGCCTTGATGTATATCTGTTTTCATTTTTGACCTGACCTATCTAGTTTTGAATAATACCAAGCCAGAGGAAAAGAAAAATATGTAGCTAATGTAAGTATTAACTAACCAAACTCTAAATATACACATGTGCACACACACAAACATAAAACCCAAACCCTGTTCAAACCACCGTGTTGCTACAAGAGATGAGATCTGCCACCCACTCAAACCTTTGGGCATGACGAAGAGCACAGGAGAACTGATTCTCAGCCAGGAGAGTGTGGACTCCAGACTGCTCCCCACACAGCGCTAGGCTGCCAGCAAGAAAATTAATGTAACAGTACAGAGGGGTTTTAGCTGAGCAAACAACCAGCAATTCAACATGGCTTTGTTGTATTTACCAGTGCCTGGGCAATTTTCAAAAGGACTTCAAAACAATAGGATGAGCCTCGGGTCAATGTAGCTGATTTCTGATAGATTTTTTTTTTTTCTCTCCCTTTCCAGAGGAGCTGCAGAAGAAGCCAGTGACAAAGACACGAGGTCTGCAAGGTTTTCCCAAGAGTGTATAACAAATGTAGGAAACCATGAAGGAGAAGACTATAAATCAGGATCCAAACTGATGCACTGTCCACGGCAGCAGCTCTGAACCTTCAACAAGACATTTTTCGAGCAAGTTTTTGGAATTTTGGTGGGCTCTGACCTGCAGTTTTCACTTCCAAAATAACTTGACTTTTCTAAAGTGGTAATTTCATTTTCATGATAATGCTAAACTCAAGCCACATGTGCTTTAATTTAAAGCAGGACTCAGGCAGTGGACCCTGCCAAGAAACAGTAGAGAAACATGCTTATTCTACTAGTTTGCTTGAGGCATTCAGCATTTTTGAATGCCTAGGCAGAAATATAGTTTTTAAATAAGCCAATCCCAAAGAGAGAGAGAGAGACAGAGAGAGAGGAAGAGAGAGAGCAGAAGAAGGAGGGAGGGGTAGAAGAAGGTTGCAGTACATTTTTGCATTAAGCTTTTGTTGCATTGGCTGGCTAAATAAGAACTGATGAACTGGCAACAGAAAAGATATCGAAGATATAATTTATGGGTCTCTGGTTTTTTTTTATTTTTATTTTTAAATTATTTTTATTTTTATTTTTTGGCAGCGGAGGTGTCCTTTCTCTTTTTCAGATGCAAACTGGCATGTTAGACTTCATCAGGGCACAGGCTATTAGATTGCCTTAAACATGCACTTGGTTCCACAGCTCTTTCTACTAATTGAATCCAAGAGACAGATATGTTTACATATCCTTTTGGTGGCACTTTTAGGATTTTTTTAAACTCTTCTGGGAGGCCCAGGAAAGCAACCTTGTCTTTTTATTTAGTGTGAGTAAAATAGACATGCAGTAAAGGAGAGAAGAAACAGGAATGAATGGACAGATGGGAAGAGACTTTTCTCCCTCCTTCAGAAAACTGGAGGGCCACACTCTTGGTTTTGGGAGGGCTTTGCTTCAGGTGAGAAACCAGTTTCTTCCACCCATTAAGTGCATTCTAACTGTATCTGCTATTAAATAACCAAATTTGGCCACAGGTCTCAAACTGCACCACCAACCAGTAAAGTGTTATCTTCCTTGTGGAGTAAATTATACCACCACCAGTGGTAAAAGTCAGAGGTCACAGGATCAAACCCTGATTTTTAGTGACTTCTGCTGGACCTGCAGAGTCTCAATGTTTATCTTTGTCAGCCTGCTCTAATTTTACTTGTTCACAAAACAGATGTAGATGTTTGACAGGAGGCAACAATGTTTGCAAAAAATGTACGTCATTGGTTGCCTGCAAATAGTGAAAATGTATTTCATTACATTGACTTCCAGATGGTCACACTAGAGATGCTCTTGACTTATGTCTCTTGGAGATTTTCTTCACCTGAATTTAAACAGCTAATTAAGAGATGGGACCCACTTCTCTGTTGTACCCACAAGACCACATTTGCCTCAACATTTTGTCTGTGCTGATATAGTAGCTTTACATTAACAAAATTCCATGATTTCATAAGAATCAAATTGCAGCCAGAAACCCATGTTATTAGCTATTGACAAAAATTGCTCATTTTAAGCTGTCCCATTCAGGTCACATGTGCCTGACACTGGAAAGGCACATCACACACATATGTGTGGCATTAACACTTCATGTCAAGGTTTCCTCCTCTGCTTTCTTCAACCCTGTCCCCACATGGCCCCAGTGGTTAATTCTTGACCCTTCAGCTTAACATCATAGTTCCAGGCCCCTACAAGGCTCCTCAAACTGGGACCCTGCCACTTCCAGCCAAAAGATTGTCCCTATATGCCTGCCTCAGAGTGCAGCATCAATTTTCTGTTTCCGTAATGTCAGAATACGTCTAAAGATGCAAGTGGGATCAGCATGAACTATTCAGCTAGGTTCAGGCAAAAATCATGACAGACTCCAAGTGCTTGCTGTAATAAAAATAAAAATATAAATAAATAAATAAATAGAGACTGATACAGGTAAAAAAATGTGGTAATCCACACCAGTCTGCTCATGACAAGTTTTTAAAACCTGTTGAAATAATGTCTCTATGTCCTCAAATAAGGTTTGGGTTTTGATCTTAAAGAAAATAGAGGGTGTTTTACCAAAGAATTTCTAATTTTGAAAGGCTGAAAGTTGCCTTACAAACAATTCTTCCCTGGCCTCAGAATGTCTTCAGTAAGAAGTATTTAGAAAAAGAACCACAATGCCTCAAGACAGACATGATTCAATGATTTCCCAAAACAGGGATTTTAAATAAATATTGCATTACTTCTTTCTGGTTTTGTTTTGTTTTTATAAGCCATCAGTAACATACATGTAGCAGCTTCCAGAAAGGATGTGCAGGTAGTGAATTATCCATAAGAAATGACCAGGGGCTGAAAGCTCAAAGTTTCCCTCTTTCCCTGAATTACCTGGCTGGCAGGCTATAACAAACATACATGCCACCCACACACTGTTTTAAACGAATATTATTAAGGTTGCAAATCAATTCTTAACTCAGAAATGAACTTTAAATCATTTCCCTTGTGTGTATGAATTATATAAGACTTTAATTAAACGAACACCTAGTATATTTTCCACCACCTCATTCAGAATGGATGGTGCGCTCCTAATTCAATATCTTGTTCTCTGCTTATTATCTGAAGTGTGACCCCAGGCCTTATTTACAGTACAAATCTTATTCTGAAGACAGAATTATTAATTTCCTTGTGGCTTCTCCTGTGGGGCTCCCCACCACGGGATCCTAGGGCTTTACAAACATTCACTCATCACCCTTCCCAAAATAGTGAGGAAGGGGTGTACCCACCCCTTTTGGTCTATCAAGGAAACAAGGCATGAGTAGACTGGGATGCCAAAAATGAGATTCTGGGGAACATGGTATGAAATACGTGACCTGAGCTTGCACACTGAAATCAGTTGCAGTTGAGAATGATCAGCATTTCTGCAAGTCAGAATGTATGATCTTATCAGATATCTAGAAAATGAGAAATGTTAATGACTTGTGGGAAGAGTTTCGTTTCGGTGACAAGATGGGCCTAACAGACACCAAGATAAAAGAGGATCCAACTGAAATAATTTAATCAATCCTTTCCTTTCCTGCAACCTTATTTTTCTATTCTTTTCTTTCCCTTCCCAATCTTTGAATGCAGTGAGATAGTCGTACTGAAAATAATACTCCTTTTTCCAAAACATGAGTTCCCAAAGCAGACCCTCATTGCACTGGATGAGGCAGGGGTCAGTAGGAAACTTAGGAAGTCACTGAATCATTCAAATCTGCATGAACACCACTTCAAGAAACCAAACTGAAGATACACAAGTACTCTTAAATCTGGTAATTCCTTACTTTTGCAGTTAATTTTATTGTATTGTATTTATTTTATTGTATTTATTTTATTTTATTTTATTTTATTTTATTTATTTATTTATTGGTTCATTTCCTAGATACTTAAGAAGTCAGCTTGGAAAAGTGGACATTTCTGCAGGAGGTCTGCTCCTGGCAGCCATGTGGGCCATCAGCAGGACTGGAGCCTCCGTATCACCCTCTCAGACTTCTGCCACTTAAGGAAACAGAATAGCTGGGCAGAGGGAAGCTTTGAGGAGGTGCTTGACATCTTAAAACTGTGTGAATTGTGGTTTTTCAAAAGCCTGAAACTTTGCCAACTCTGGGCAGATTCTCACAGGGAATGCAAGACTCATCCCATCCATAGCAGCCAGCCTGGTGTAAAATGTGAGTTTCCCATTAGAAGTCAAAGGAAATGACCTCAGAATCTAACACCAGAAATTAATCTAACCTTCTTCTTGAAAATGGCAAACATTTCACACCAAATTTCCCCCTCAAAAAAAAAAAAAAAAAGTTGTAAACTAGCAACCAAAATGGAAAATTTCAGTATCAACGCAGAATCCTGGGAAAGTTGCAATGAACTGAGAATTAGAGTGTTTTAATAGTACTTGTTGGAAAATGTTAAAGGGCATTGTTACAAAGGGTGTTTATATGTTCTTAGAGCCAGGACATGATCTTAGAGATAACATGACAAAAGATGTTACTTTTTGCCCATGCTTTGATACAGTTCACTTGCAACAATACAGGTGAGTTAAAAAATGTGATCCATTATCAGATGGCTTAGTCTCTCTGCTTGTCTTGGTAGTACTCTGACTGCTGTGGTTAAAATAGGGAGAGGAACATATATGCAATGAAAAACCTCAGATCGTTACTACGTTTATTCCCACTCCCACTCTAAGATGAGACCTTGAGTTAACCATTTCCATTATGGTACCTAGATAATTGGCCTAATTTTCAGAGGTGTGAAATCTTACAAATCTCTTGTGTTTGACTAGCAAAACTGGAAAATTACAACTCTTAGCTACCCAAATAGGAAATGAGTTGCTGAACTGGAAACCCTGTAACTGAAAGCATTGACCTTGGTCTTCAAGCATTCATTATCTCATCTACGTTGTACAAAAGCCAATGAGAAATTTGAGTACTATACTGATGTACAGCTTCATGCCTTAATACTTGTTCAGATAGCTCTGTGATAGGTCACAAGTGAATTTATTGCTGGTTGTCACCACTGAGAGTCCTTCTAAAGAGCTTTTCTGAATGTCACCTGCTGTAGGACGCAGAGCTGGAAGGATCAGTCTATGCACACCCAGGACATGCACCTCTCCAACCCGTATTGCAGGCACATCTGGGAGCCGAGGGGTGGAGGAGTGCTGGGAGGCATTCACAGGTGGAAAAGGTTAATGTCTCCCTGTGGGGTCCGATTACTCATTTTTGAATGAGTCCTCGTGTGGGCTGGGGCACCCTGCTGGCTTCCTCAGCAGCTAGAGGGCTGGCTTTCCCTGTGGGTCTCAGCCTCTGCACGGTGCCAGCACGTGAAACCCGTACAAATGGCTTTGGAGCTGGACAACCCTATTTTGACCACTCAGATATTAATTTTGTTTGTTTTCTTCACATATACCAGCTAAATTATTATCTAACATGTACGTAAATCATGGTGCTGACTGCAGTTTTTATAACTAGTAATTGAGGAGGGCTCAGATTTGTTTTTTAGTGAAATCTCTTGGTATTTTTCACACAAATGAAAATTTGTTACAAAATTCCTTCTTCTTTTTTTTTTATCTCAGTGAAAAATAAGAAGCTCTCAAATCTGGATTAAACACATGAAGTGTTCTGAATATTTTACCCAAGATGCAGTTTGCCAAAGTGTTTGAATTTTGAGCAGTTATAGGTTTTTTTACCCACATTTTCAAATTGTCAGCAAAAAAAAAAAAATTGATTTTGCCCAGTACTAGCTAGAAGATCATTTAGACAGATGCTCTGTCAACAATATCCATAGAATTTAGCCCCTAGGGTGTTATATCTGTGTTTCTCAAGCTCTACTTTATCATATCTTGCCATATCATTTGGAAAAATTGTAGGTAGACCATTGAATTAATCAGGTTTACTTGATTTTTGCCCACTGGAACTGGAATAAACAAAACAAATGCTAATGTCTAAACCAGAACAACTGCATGTCTCTCTGATGAATTAGGAAAGCCAAGAAGCATGTATTTTTTCAAACAAGAACAATGGAGAGCTGACATTGCAAAAGGCCTGATAAATGATACTATATTGTTTTCTTTTCAGTGCTTCCCACTATTGCCCACTTGTCTCAAGCCCAAAAGACCAGCTCCAGTAAAGGAAATCTTGATTTTAGTGAATGCAACAACTCCCAGTCAAGCTCGATGACTTATTTGTTCCCTCTGTCATTAAATCCCCTCAATCTGGATGCCATGTTCTGTGAAGAGCCTTACCAGACATGTTAGGTTATTCACGAGGAGACTCATTCATAGCAGTTAAAAGCATACTTGTACTAGCAGTGGGATATTTAAGTCATCTAGGCATCCAACAATTTGTTTCTTGGGCATCTGAATTGGATCTGCCAGTCTATGCTCTTGCAATATGATAGAGTAAAAAAGAAGACCACTATTTTAATACACGGTCTTAAGCAACCAATAAAACAAGCCACTTTCCCTCCCTCTGAAACACTTGCAAGTTTAGCTCCGTAAAGGTTAAATAATTGGTTTAACCTGATCCCTCTATGACTCTCGTCTACCTTGTGGGAAAACTCCTGTAAGCTTATTGTAAACATAATTATGCTGTGTGGGCTTTTCATTAATCTAACAAAAAACCGCAAGATGACATGCATCAGACTATTTTTTCCCTTTCTGGAACTTGCCTCTACTTGCAGTTGCTGCAAGATGCTTATTTGTATAGTCTGAGCTTTTTTGCAAATGTACCATGAACTAAATCTTCCCTGTTTTTTACATTTGGAGAATTAAACAGGAGGTATCCTGGGGTTAATAATAGGGAGTTTAAGGCAGAGCCAGTTCTTTAGCCATTGCATGATGGACAGAAGACTCTCACCCTCCTGTTCCTCAGCTTTGGTGGCAAGTCAAGCAGCAAAATATTACCTGAGGATGTGAAATACAAAGACTGGAAATTACTTTCAACAAGGATGCTGAGTCAAAGGACATACTGTCCATTGCCTTGATGGCAATGCAGCCTCCTGAATTACACACAGTTTGCAGGCTGCCCAGGCATGGATCCCCTACCTTGCCTATGGCAGGTAGCTGCCTTGGTACAACGGATGCCTAGACGCCCAAAATTACTGACCTGGAGAGAACCCGTGAGTTGAACCCAACTCTGTTGGGTTACCCCAGTGCCAGCTGAGCTCCCAGTTGAGGTTATCCTGCAGGGAAGCAATAAGACATATGGGAGCCATTGTCTTCTCCTCCTACTAAGGAATTTTGGAGAGTGCCCCCTGTCTTTCTAAAGTATGTGATAAGTATCTGGTGGCTCCCTGGTGATTTGGAGTCAAGAGGTTTGGAATCCAGCAGCTTATTGTGCTGGGTCTGTGGTGGGTAACATGCACTTTACTGCCTTATAGCGTGTGTTCATTAAAAATAGGTCATATCCAAGGCTATCCTGATTTCCACATATCTGCAGGCTAGTTGAGCTGTCTTCTCTGCTTCCTCGTTCTCCTGAGAACCACCCAGGAGTATCCCAATATCTGAATTTCTCCCACAGTCCAGCAGTTGCTTGTTTTAGGGCCACTGACTACAGAAAAGAGCTGGAAATCACCCTGGAATATGAGAAGCATTTCCTCTCACTGTCTTCATCTGTTAGGAAAAAGAAGATAATAACACTTACTTGGTTAGTTGCCTGAAAGGACTTTTGGGGACATGAAAGAATAACATTGGGAAAGTGTTTTAAATGGTCTTGTAAAATTTTCTGAAATAATGGGTACAGATTCTTTTTCCCTCCAAAATGAAGATGCAGCCAATGTCAAACATCCTTAGAAGTTAATTTGTTAACAGAGCCTTTTGCAGAGAGCAGATCTGCACTTGCATCACCTGGAGGACAGCACGGCTGCAGACGAAGCAGTTCTGATCCAAAAGCTGGAAGCAACTCGATTAGAGCAGCCATGTGCTTTCAGCAGGTCTTACTGCTTGGTTTAGGCACATCACTGCACTAACAAAGCCACACAGCTTTCTAAGCAGAGCTGGCTCGTGTCCAGCTGCAGAGCAACTGCAGATCTGTCTGCAGAAAGCCCCACAACCAGCGCTGTTGGGGTGGGAGATGGAGCAAAAGCCCTCTTGTGAGCAACACCCAACGCGATGCATAGTCCAGGTCAGCTGCTGGGGTAACAGTAGGGCAGGTGCTACATCCAGCCCTGCAGAACTGAGGTCTAGGTGAAAAGAAGTAAGTATTTAAATAATAATAATATAATCCCACTTGTGGGAGCCATGGGTTGGGCCGCAAATGGTACTGAAGCAACCTCCCTATCATATCATCATCTTTAGAAAAATGCAGAGATGTGCAGCAGGCTCCCAATCTGCTTACACTGTTACAGTCAAGGTGGTTAGACTGTGGGGCACTTCTTCCCCAAATCAGGCTGCTGAGATCTCCCATCTCTTACCAAAATCCAGAGTCAGGTGACTCTATGGTCCAGATTTGATAACTGAGAATTAGTGTGATTGCAAAATAGAACAGATGAAAAATTGCTCTTGTGGATTTTTTTAGAAGAAATCTTGCCAAACCAAACTCTTTTTTTATTATTATTTTTTATTTTATTATTATTATTTTTTTGGCACAGCAACAGACCTTTTGGATAGAGGAGAAGCATAGATGTTTTATCTTGCCTCTAATAAGCTTTTGGTATTGTTTTAAACAACATTCTATTGAGTAAGTCAAAGTAATAATATATGGGAGAAAAAATTGCTGAGAAACTAATGTATGCCAATAGTACGCTCTCTAACAGGAAACATGTCATAAGCAGAGTTTTGCAGTAGTGCTTCTGTGGAGTTATACAATGCCCTTATGAATGAATTGGTGATAGAGGAGAGAGAAAGTTCATTAAATACACAGATCATGAATTCTGCAGACATCCAATAGTGAAGACTGAAAGTGTATTCAGGGTGCAGAGTAAAATTAAATTAATTTTCACAAAATAAAGAGATGGTTGGGAAAGGCTAGGCTGCTATTTGACAAGGACAATAGAGAATATTAATAATAAAATATGTGATGTAATCTTTTTGCTCTACTTGGTTTGGCTGAATTTAAATTGAATTAATGTGTTCAATTCAAGCAATATGTAGGCCGGTTGCAGAAGATACAAAAAGGTTTAACAAGAATGGTAAGAAATCTAGAAAACACGGTCTGCAATAAAATTTGATGGAGTTGGGATTATTTAGTTTCTTCTTTAGAAAAGATTGCAGGGAGATGCAATAATGGTCTTCAGATATGTGGAATTAGCAGCAAAGAGGAAGGGAGTAAACTATCTTCATGCCCAGTGCAGGTAGAACAAGAAGTAGTAGGTTTAAATTGCAATAAGAAAGATTTAGGATAGCCTCTGGGGAAAAATGTAAACATAAATGTAATTAAGCACTGAGATGGATTGCTTAGTAAGGTTGTACAATCTCCATCACAGGAGGTGTTTAAGAACAGGTAAAACATGCACTCACTTTCCACAATAATCTTCCTTAATTCTTAATCCCTTATACTCTGAGTTACTGTATTGTTCTTCTAAGTATCTTTGATTCAAAGAGCTCTTCCATTCAGACTTTCTTATAACTGTATTATGTAGACCTTGTTCTTAGAGCAGTAAAATAGCAGGATACAAAATAGCAAAAGAAGGATAGCAGAAGCTGATCCTTATTTCTTAAAAATCACACTATCCTGAATAATAATTTTGTGTGAAGATTAAAGACTTTAGCATTTCTTTCCACTTGAAGATAGTTTTTATCCATTAAAAAAATTCCAGTTACAAAAAAAAGGGCTGGCCGTAACTCCTTGATAGTAGTGTCCTTGTGTTAGGCTATATTGCTGAGTCCTTCAGTTTCTCTTCTTAAAAATGGGATTTAACAGTATTACAATAGAGAATATCATAACAATTTATAGTACTAGAGCAACAAAGTCAATATAATAAGTACCAAAGATCGAAGATCTAGACCACAAGCCAAGACAAAGCCATAGCCTGTCTGTAGGCAAAATACCCTAGGATTTTTGTAGACCTTGGCAGAAGTACATAATGAAAAAGCCTATGCATTTTTATAATATTAAACAGGACGTGACTTCAATACTGGATATATATCTTTGCCTTAGCTTGATATTGATATCTAATCATGTTCCTTGGATGAACTGAATATGGTCCTTCTCCATATGATGTTGAGTTCACAGCATAAGTGAAATTCCTGTTTTCTTGAGGGCTGATTGCATATTTCAGTGAGTGATTACTGTGCAAACAAAAAAGAGATGTCACAGAAAATCCTGCCCTGAACAGTTATGAAGAGTGACTCAAAGAAGCAGAGCGGATGCCAAACACATTTCTCTGCAGACCTTTTCCATAGTTTCTTTTCATTTTCGATGCAGTACTGGTAGATTGTACTTAGCATTTATTTTGAAACTAATTAACCTTGACTGTTTATTATGTATCTTAAAAGGCAAATGTCTAATTTCCACTTTTTAATATTCAATTTCATATGTTTCTTAGCATAGTGTTAGTGAAAGCTCTTTAACTGGAAAGACTATGACACATCATCTCAAAAAAAAAAAAAAAAAGCTAGGATGAATATTTTTCCCCACGTCTGCAGAATTTTTTTCCATACACTGTTTTGGATCGATGAGCCTCATCTTTGGGACATGTGCCACAAGACAGCAGGATAAACCAAAATCTTCCTTGGCAGTTCTGACTGCATGTTGCAGGAATCCCCAGTATCCTTCAAGATAGAGTAAAAAACACTGAAATAACATTTCAAAAGAAATAAATTCTTCAGAGCCTACTACCTCAAATTAAACCTCACCTAGAGTAGCTCTCTTGACCATATAGATATTCAACCTGTAAAATTTTTCATAACCATCGCTTAGATGCCCCTGGCTTTGCTGAAGGTACTGCTGGATT